>NW_019385033.1:71028-112760 GCF_000671375.1 Centruroides sculpturatus
AATATAATCTGCCTTTACATGGTAAGTTTGAAAGACTGTAAACAGCTTCTAGAACAATCTCTTCTACTAATATACTTAAGCTAATAATGCAACAATGTGAATTCTTTTATCTAATAATAAAAGATTGTCATTAAAGTTAAGGTTTTGTCTGCTTTGGTCATATTTCCTTCAGCTACTCTTTTGCTAATCTTAATGCTTTTTATAATTCCATCCCCTTTGAGAGACCATAGAAACAATGATTGATTAACGCTATTGAAAACCATGTAATAGATATCCATCGTTTAGAAAAGTAACTTCCTTGAAACTTGATACCATAAACAAATGCAATAAAAAGACAACCAAACTCATAATAAGCCTGGAAACGTTTCTCAAATATGGCCATACTTAAGGTTTTCAAAATGTTCTCAAAGCTGAAGTAGGGCCATATTTTCAGGCTTCTTATAAGAGTTTGGTTGTCTCAAAAAAACTCAGCTGTCCTTGTTTCATTTATGCATTAAAAGATGATTCCTCAAACTATAACAAAGATCTTTTTTTACTTTTTGCTTGGTTTCAAAAAATATTTTTTGTATTCTATTAAATATATATGTTTTATGTTCTGTTCATTTTATTTAAATGATAGGAATAGATTAGAAAAATTTTTCCTATTTAGATAATAGAAACTTTGTTTAATATATGAATACATTGATGATGATTAATAAAAAAATCTTGATTCTTTGAAATAATGATTTGAAGGTAAATTTAACTTGATAGTTCAAAGAGAGACTTTATCAAACATTCTGGAACATTTTTTTATTAACCATTATATACATAAAAATATATGTACATACATAAGCATATACAATTTCAAGATTTTCAATAAATATTTGTTTAAGATATTAAACTTTTCTTACAAACCAGATAAATAGATATATATTAAAAATATTTTTAATTAATATTCACTGCATTGAGTTGTTCTGGAATTAAAGAAGTGAAAAATGATGCTATAAAAGTCTTGACAGTAGTCACTTGTGTATTTTGGGCACCTTGTTGATTATAATTTGCCTATAATTAATAAATGTATAATAATTATATTTATAACAAGTGCATATTTTTTACTTTTTATTAATATTTTTACCTCATTTGTTGTTCTTGCTCTGTTTCGTCTATTACGAATTGTATTTCGTCTAGGCTGAATTTGTTGTCTTCTATCATTTCGATTTCTTCCTCGTCTAAACGTAAAGAAGCCTCCTCTGTAACTGTAAAAAAAAAAGCTAACACATTAGCAATATAAAGGATAATTAAACATAATGTTTCATAAAATTACAAAAATTTTAACCATTTTAAATTTTATACATATTTCAAATTAGGGATATATACTTAACATAGGACATGAGAATACATTGATTTTACTGTATATTTAGAATTTTGAATTATTAAAAAGTTGAAATTTATCCATTACAAGTCTAAAAAAAAATTAAAGAAACAAACAAATCTGTCAGATGGATAGTCTTATGAGAGAAATCTATTGAAAGGCAAAATTTCAAACCTTGAAAAATTAAGTTGAAATAACAACACCAAACGATCGCCTAATTATCGGGCTATAATATGGCTATTTTAAATGATTGGAACTAAGTAATTTGACATTAGAGGTAGGCGTTAGGCGCCATCTCTTAATTAAATTAATAATTAAATAAATAAATTTAGAACATTCTGGAATAAAAGAACTGGCCCGGGACGGGGCTTGAACCCGCAACCTCCGCTTGCCGTGCGGTGCGCTTGCCAGTTACGCCACCCGGACCCCGAGCGAGTCTTCGCTTCCAGAAGTATATTAGATTTAGATATAACCTTACTTGGTTAAATACATCACCGACTGGGGACGACTCCTTCGCCCACGACCCTAACGGTACTCAGCCGGCTAACGTAACACCCGGCGAGGTATATATATATATATAAACATCAACTCACAGCCCGAGTAGATAATAACAACACCAAACGATCGCCTAATTATCGGGCTATAATATGGCTATTTTAAATGATTGGAACTAAGTAATTTGACATTAGAGGTAGGCGTTAGGCGCCATCTCTTAATTAAATTAAGAGATGGCGTTAAATCTAATATACTTCTGGAAGCGAAGACTCGCTCGGGGTCCGGGTGGCGTAACTGGCAAGCGCACCACACGGCAAGTGGAGGTTGCAGGTTCAAGCCCCGTCCCGGGCCAGTTCTTTTATTCCAGAATGTTCTAAATTTATTTATTTAATTATTAATTTAATTAAGAGATGGCGCCTAACGCCTACCTCTAATGTCAAATTACTTAGTTCCAATCATTTAAAATAGCCATATTATAGCCCGATAATTAGGCGATCATTTGGTGTTATTATCTACTCGGGCTGTGAGTTGATGTTTATATATTAAGTTGAAATGCAGGATGTTTCAAAGTAATTTGTATGACAATACATTCCATCAGGAATACAAAATTACCAGTGATTATTTCTGAATTTCACCATATTAGAACACATTCTCAAGTTTGAACAAATGTATCAGCTTAATCTGCCTGCCACCTACCTGTAGAATTATGAAATACTAATTGTGAAAAAGGTTCCCAGTGCCCAGTGACAGGGATAAAGCATTTTGTCTTATAATTTCATGTGAGTAGGTCAGTAGGTCAGTGTTGAGTGTGCAGTGTCAATTTTATACACAATTTCAAAAATAACCTCCAACAAAAAACTATTTGAAGGTGGAAAGATCAATTCCAGCAAACAGGTTGTCTTTGTAAGGGTAAATTTTCTGGAAGACCTTTTGACTAATGAAGTTGATTTAGAGAGAATTATGGAATGTTTTCAGTGTAGCTCTTGAAAATCTATAGTGCAAGCAAAACACGAACTTGCAATTTTCAACATAACTTTGTGATAAATAAGGATGCATGTTTTTACTTGATTTTGTATAAGCATCTAATGTGCCTAGATGGAATTAGATTTCCCTTCACTACTTTGCAAAATTTAATACGGTACTCATATTGAGCATAACATGAAGCTGGCTGTCACAGATGAACTGACAATCAAACCTGGACAGTTCCACTATATGTAATTTCATAATAAGATATATATAATTTGTTATATATATATAAGTGAGGATGTTTGTTATGGATGCATAGGCTGTTCAACCAATTGCTAAAAAACTTGGCACTTATGTTCAAATTCTTCTAACTTAGATCATGTCATATATCCCACCCCAAATTATCAATTGGATTTCTATATAACAATTAATTTCTGTCTACATTTTATTGCTGGCTTTACATGTAGTACCATCTATTGGAAAAAATTTAATAAAATTAACTAAATGTAACTCTTACAAAAAAAGGATATATTATATTCACTGAATTACTGCAACAATGATATAGATGCACCATTATGCCATTACTGCAACAGGTAGCACATAGCACTTGCCTGCTTGGAGTGTAGTAGTGTTTTGCCCCCTACATTGTACTTTTNATTAACTAAATGTAACTCTTACAAAAAAAGGATATATTATATTCACTGAATTACTGCAACAATGATATAGATGCACCATTATGCCATTACTGCAACAGGTAGCACATAGCACTTGCCTGCTTGGAGTGTAGTAGTGTTTTGCCCCCTACATTGTACTTTTCCTGTTAGCAATAGTGTTATGCCGGTTATGTATCTAACTCTGTTCACAGGAAAAGTTTTGAATTAAAGTAATGTGACATGCAGTACAAATCAGAAGTTAATCTGGTCCTCTTTCTCTTAAGATTTCTATGTTTGGTCTTGATTTTCATTCATCTAACTCTGTTCTCAAGATTAAGATGGACAACAGTGAATTTATAGGTTTACAATGTTTTCAAATTGCAGCCCAATAAGTATCCTCCGTTAACAGAGTGGATAAAATCACCAAACTCTGTTAGTCTATCATGGGTTTGCACATGGCCAATGGACTGGCCACATGGTGTTTTCTGGGTTTACTTTGCATTATTAACACTTAAATTGGGACAAGCTTTACACAAGTCTTCCCTGGATGCATCCTCCTTGGCAAATTGCTCACTTGTTGCATTGCTGTAACCAAATAAACCAAACAAATTCTAAACGTGATATTTATGAGGACATGCTTAACTACCAGGAAACCTGGGCATTCTGCCACCTCTTCTGATTTCATCTTATTGCCCCAAATTTCTTTCACTGATACTGTTTAAGATGCTCTAATGTTCAGCTAAATTAATGTATAGTATGTGCAACAATTTTAAGGCACAAAGTAGAGCGATAAGTCTATTTTCGTGCCAATGTTTATTTTTCCTATTTATTATCTTGGCAACATTGCTTCATTCAAAATTTCCTGTAGTTGTAAATAAAGTGTATATTACACAGACTACATGTTGAATCTTACTGTCAAATCTGCTTCCAGTAGGCTTATGCCACACAATTTTCAAAAGTTTACTTACATGTTTTTGCTGAGCTTTACTTTTACAACTTGGTTTCATCATTTTTTACAGGATCACAAAAGCAATTATTCTTGCATTTTTACAAAATTTTTTATTATTTAAACAAGTCATATGAAATATCGTATTTACTCACATATAAGACAATCTTGCATATAGGACAAGGTGTGACTTTAAAGATCAAAATAAAGAAAATTAGATTTATTAATACAATTTTAATTTTATTTCATTTAATCACAAATAAAATATCAAATGCACGTAAATGTACACATTGTCCTGGAAAAATTTCCTTTGAAGTTTAAAATGCTAGTAAAGTGTTGTAAAATCAACAACATAATTTGTTCATGTAAAATTGGACAATCTGGAACCTTTTTTGACAATTCTTAACAGTCGAATTCACTCTCCGTTGATTGAAGTTATGAGTTTCTCCGAATTCAGATTTCTGAATAATCTGTTTTCATATGGGAATTAAAACTTATATCAGACTCCTGTGTAATTTTGGAATTCAATTCAAAAGCTTTGCTTTTCCTATTGTTATTCATCTTTGAATCATTCTTGTGTATTGTCAGGAGTAAATGACCCAGATAAAATACTTTTGTTTTTAAACACCAAAAGGTGAGAATCCGATAAAAAATGCAAATACACAGTTTACAAAAATTATTATGAAAATGAAAAGAATCCTTTGCTCATACACATAGAATGACCTAGGTTTTTGAAGCAGTGAAAAATGAATAAAAACCTCATTTTATATGCAAGTAAATATGGTATATTCAAATATTAATAGTAGATCAGTATTTAGTAGTAATTGTTGACCATCTCTCAGAGGAGAGGAGGATGGTCAACCCTTTTCTGCAGCAGTATCTACTTTCTATCAAATCATCAGTATGATGGCATTTGAATAAGAAAATTGCATAATACAAGATTACTGGCAAGTGCAAAATGTTTCAAGTAGTTTGAGGGTGCAGAGTTTAAATATTTAGTCTATTTTTTTGTGAAATTTAATTTGTTGGCAGATTATTCCGTTCACAGCAAATATCAAATTTGTTAGTTTGTTTAAAATTTTTTTCCCTAATGTTAGCATTAGGGAAAAAAATTTTAAATTGCTATCTTAAAAAATTTATCATGTAAGATATGATTCCTACTTGACCAATGAAATTGTCCCATCTGAGTATTATAATAATCATGACGATCGGATGAAATAACCAAACTCTTAAATATAACAAACATTAAAATGAAAACCATATATAATATGTAAGGGTTTATATAAATCAATTATAAGATAACCTTTGTACTTATCACACTAAGTGAACAATCTCTTACATAAGATAATGTTTGTAGTTATATAAATCAAATATAATAGAAGAGTTAGTAGTATGAAATAAGATGATAATCTTAATGTTTGTTTTTGTTTTTTGCCCAGACAATGCCAGGTTTACCAGCTTATATTTCATAGATTGCACAGGGATTTCACATTAGACAATCAAAATGATTGTCTAATGCAAAATCCCCATGCAATCATTTTGATTGTCTAATGTGAAATAATTCTAAAGATAAAGTATTCCATAAATATTTTTTTCATTAAAAATTTTTGAAAACTGTTTTAATGTTGAAAAATACTACTATGCTGTTATAATAGGCATCTATTTGTTTTCTTAGGATGAATTGGAGATAGATGTGAAAATATACATCTGGCAAGGCTGTATCTAAATCTAACAAGAATTAATGTTTTATAAGGGATGTTTATTATTAAAAGTTAGGACAAATGGACAGTAATAATAAATTCGTTACACTTCATTAACATAATCTAATGAAGTGGAAGATTGACACACATGCTCATTCCAATTTGTTTCTGAGCATAAATAATTTTTTTTGTTTTTTTAATAACTTATGCTTATCCATTTTTAACTCTGTCCTGAGGACACTAATAAGGCCCCTTTAAGCAAGCCCATTATAGGTTCAGCCAGGCCCACAATGGGGTGACTGGGTGTGAGGGACAGGACTGAAATATATGGTTGGACCATCCCCAAAAACTTCCCAGGAAGTTTTTGATCTGTCTGGATTCAATCCCAGGTCCCCAGAGTGGAAGATTGTCACCTTGACCACTTAGCTATCCAGCCATCCCATTTTTAATTTTAGAGTCTTGTAATATTAAGGGATATATGAACAATTATGCTTTTGCATTCACAAGGGATGTCTCATTCTGTAATGAAAACAACATTAAAACTGTATCAGGAGACTAGATCCTTCAAAAATAAGCTGAAGAGTGGGCAAAAGCAAAATCACAACCAAAGTATAGCAAGAATGGTTTTACAAGATTCTATGAAAACCTAAAAAAATGTGCTGAGTGTTTCATGACTATAAGATGATTCATACAGAAACAATGATAAGAAAATATCCTCCTGTCATTTGGATTTTACATTTGTAAAGCATGTGGACAAAAAAGGCTGAAAACTGGAGCATTGCTGACTGGGTCAAGGTTATATTGGATCCATGTGGTACATACCTCTATGTAGTCAGATCATATCTACTGTACTCTTGATTGCACACTTTCATTTATATAGATGATGATGTTGCTTTTGAGCAATGGGGCTCAGTATGCTTGACATTGACCAGGAGAAAAATACAATCCAACAGACGTTTGATAAGTCATTATAAAACCACTTTACATCCATGCTAGGGTGCATCCTATTAGTCAATCTTTGGTTTTAAATTCAAATTTTCATGTCAGTTCTTCTGTGTGTTCCATTTTCAAACATTGAAGTCTTTGGTATTGGTCCTTCAAAAATTGTAACCTGAGCATAATCTGAAAATTTTTGTTTTCCTGGACTTTCTAACCTTTAAATTTACCCAACAGACTGATGATAGTTTTTTTTTATTTGTTAAAAAGAAGCAAGATGTTACATCTCAACCTTCACATAACTTTACCTTCCAGGATGCATTATTATAAGGGATATTGTGGCACAATACTATGCACTGCATCCCTATCCTTACTATTCTTGAGATTGTAGTATATTAACTGAATTTTGCTGCAACAATGACTTGGATGATGTGCTAAGATCTAGGAGGATCAAGAATTGTGAGATAGATGACACAGCTAAGGATATCATAACCACATTCACAGTAAATCCAGCTACTTCCATTCACCTTGAGGTCTGGAGACAGGTACAGAGGTTGATCCAATTCCTATGATTCTCAAGAAGTTATTTTATCATCTGTACAAATTCCAATATCATCAAGAGCTTCTTCATGAAGACTACAATGCAAGGATAAATTTTGGAGAAATATTTATGGATCTTGACAACACAGATCCTACTGTTCCCAGACAAATTTGCTTTATAAATGAAGCATTCTTTTACATTTGTAATGAGGCAAACTCCACCAACAAGCACCCAAAATTGTATTGCTTGTGAGTGAAGTACACTCAACATCAGCAGAGTATTAACATTTGAGCTGGATTCCTTGACCAACGAATTCTTGGGTCATTTTTTTATTGACAGCATTCTTAACTCCAAAAGTACTTGGATCTCTTACTAGCGGTCCAATGTGCTCTACTAACAGATGTAGCTCTTAATATCACCATTTTCTAACAACACAATGGAACCCCCACCCATTAGGAGTCTTCCAGTTAGAATGGTTACATGCTACTTTTCCAGGAATGTGAATTGGTTGAGGAGGTCCATATCCGTGGTCTCCCTGTTCTCGTAATTTGATACCATTAGATTTTTTTGTCAGATTTACAACAATGCATAATTGATGCTTCCATACAAATAACAGCTGACCAGCTTAGGATGGTTGAGGAAAGTTTTATGAGTTGCCTTGCATGCTGTTAGGTAGTGCAGGATTTCCATTTTGAAAACGTCATTATCAATACTTTCATTTTTATTGAAATTTTATAAGAGAACTCTTTTCTTCATTTCAGCAAAGACGCATGTAATTTTATTTCTGATTTAAACCAAGTACTGTAGTTATTTAGATATGTTTGCATGCATTAAAAATATTAAGAATTTTCTATTCTTTCAGTATCTTCACTAATTGATAAATTTCATCTGCTTTAACATTGGAAATATTATAATTATATATGAAGTCTGAGTTATAAACAGTCAAATATTTAATCCTTAATATTTACTTATAATAATTATTATGGAGAAGTATATATCTAATCCTATCTAAACATTGTAACAGAAAAATTTTTAACCAAAACAGTATTATTACAATATGTAATAAATTAGCAGAATTAAGAACTATGAAAGCTTAAAGACAGAATCAAATTGATAAAAAAAGTAAGAAATATTTAAACTGTAGCTATTATACATATAACTATCATGATGCTATTTTAACTAGCTTAATTGAAATTGATTCCATTTAGGCAAGCTATAATACATAGGATGTAATTAAAAAGTTAAAAGTTATCATCAAAAATTAATTTAAATTATCAGTAAATAAAAAATTGTATTTTCCTGTTTTCCTTCAATAATATAAAATTCCCAATTAATACTGTTCCTATTTTTGGATACCCCAACCTGGCAACCTGCTTCATCCCCTGTAATTTGCCACAAGAAATGAAGCAGATTAGCTTGTGAATGTGTTCAAATGCAGCTTTTCATAAATAAAAATTAGCAGTAGATGAAAACAAGAACAATCATTGATTAATCTATTACAATTAATATAATAGTACTAATAAAAAGATACTGTAAAACAAGTTCAGAATAATTCTAAGAAATAAAAACAATTACAAAACGTAAATAAACTTTAAACTTTTTTAGTTTTAGTTAATAGTTACAGAAATAAAATTGTTCATATTAAAAAATATATTACCTTACCTTAATTTATATAATTTACTTAATTAATTATTAAAATCATATGAAAATTACTGTTGGCCATTTTAACAAACACACACAATTTTTTTTGTCTTCACTATCCATAATTTCAGTCACCATTGATGACAAAAAAAAAGTTGTGTTCTTCATTATAATTTTAAACATGTAACATCAGCCATTTTAAAATGAACTGTGTTTTTTTATTTTATGATATTGTTGCCAGAAGACTGACAAAATAAAAAAAAAAACACAAATTTTCACTTAGAGATGACCTTTTCTTTTGAGGCTATGCCTCTTTTTAAACCAATTTACATTTTTTTACAATGGCATATACTGAAGACAAAAAAAGTTCCTGTTAATTAATTACTATTAAAATTATAATGATGTTCACTAAGTATTAGAGGTACTGAAATATATAAGATCTAGTTAATATTCAAAATCAAGAAGTGATATTCACCCATCTCTTAAAACTACAATAAAATTATAGATGATTAAGTTACTACTATTTTTTTTACATTAGTTATTGAAAAAAAAGACTTACATGTATATGAAGAAACTTATACCAATGACAAAAAGACATCTTCTAAATGATGAGTAAAAATACAAAACTGATAGAAGAATGGCTGCACGAATAAGGATGTAAGTTACATCTATTATATCTCTGTTTGCAAGGGGATCTTCATTTGCTTCATTCACTCTATTTGGAGCATCATCACCTATATTTTCTTCAGGCTGTTCATCAGATGTGTTGGCTTCAAATGATTGCGATTGTGATGATGACAATGATGATGATGATTCTACATGACTGGAATTATCTGCATTGAATGTATTAGAGTACATGCTGAAAAAATATAAAAATTTTATGGCATTATCCAAATGATGTGTAAAAAATATTATATAATGAAACAATAGTAAGTATATGAAAAATCTGGTGCAACACTTAATTTTAAAAATTCAAAATTTGAACACATTTTGACTGTGTCAAATTAAAATTTCCAAAGAAATAAATTTGGCATTTATTAATTTTTTTAAATTAAAAGGTAAAGATATAAATTAAATTTGAATTTTGTTCATAATATGTACTGTACAGTACATCACAGTTCAATAGTTATTTTACATCACATGCATACACATTACATTTAAATTTTTCACAATCAACATTTATTTAACTTTTTAATTTCATTTTTTTTTGTAAATTGCTTTATTCATGTCCTTGTTCCTTTTAAAGTTTTCATGCTCATTTACATTCTAGATCACTTATAAAACTTTTAGTGCTCCATCTTTTGTAAAACAGTTTTAAGTTATTTGGGTTCATTATAGATTTAATTTAATGCTAATTATCAACCTTTCTCAATAAATTTGTGTTAATCAGTACATAATTATTTCAAATGGAAATCTATACTGAGAATACAGAATTAGAAAACTTAATTTCAAAATTTCTGATTTGTAATGATCTAATAGCAAAACAAGCAAATAATAAATTTTGTCTGGTTTAAACAGGTTTAAATGTAAAAAAGAATTAAAACAGTTAAATTAGTAATGGCCTAAAGAAAATCATTCATTGAAAATTTAAATTGTTTATACAATTTTTCAATAATTAAAAATTAAGCATGTAAATCATTCAGAAATTTTCAATTAAATTGTTTTTGTAATAAATATTTTACTTACTATTGAAAATATTGCATCATGTATTGAGTATAAGCTTGTTGCATCAGAGCAATTTGATTACTGTCATAACTCATATTAACTGGATATCCTTGAATGTAAGTAGCATTTGTTGATGTGTTTCTGAAAAATACAATTATTATAAATAGCTGAAGAATTGTTCATAACCAAAAATCTTATTGATTACTTTAAAAATTTAAGATAATAACTTGACCTTATATCATAGTTGAAACAATTTATATTGTGTTTTTTTTTCTTTTGAACTATAAGTCAAGATTGTTATCTGACAATATATTAACTAATATTTTCAACTACTATTTAATCTATATTTATATTACTCAGAAATAGAACAAAATTAGACTCGATTAAAGTTACAATTCTGTTTTCATTTATTCTTCAGACATCAGTTACAAAAGAAATGTGTTAAGGATGAAAAGTTTTTCAAATGTTTTATCTGAATTCTACATTATCTAACTGTTAAAATTTGTCCCAATGAGGAAAAACAGATGTTCCACTGCAACACTATTGGGAAGGATAGTGTAGTATTCTAAAAAATGCATTCTTTACATGTTGGTAGTTGTGTAACATATTCAAATTAACATCATTGACAGGAACTTGGTAAACATTTTAATTTAAAAATTAGAGTAAATAACTCAATGCAAGTACAAAAAATATATATATATATATATATATATATATACACACACACACACACACAAGCCATGTATTTTCTTACACCTGAGGGGCAAAATGTAGTGAAACCCAATTATTTATTTTTGTTTTGAATTCAACTTTTATCAAATGGCAATATAAAAATTTCAAATGCTACATCTGCTCAAAAATAAGTAAAAAAACATTAGACCAAACTTGTTGGTTTTACTCTGCTTAATACAATGGATTACTTCAAGGCAACATTATAGGTGAATTAAAATGCATTCTTAGAGTAGTTGAAACTAAACATGTAGTTTACTAGTGGTTTAATTATGAAACCAGGACAGCTATTGATACTAGTAGTTTATCATATTCGGAATACTTAACTATAGAGCTTATATTAGTAATTAATCACTGTACATCTGTACCAGTATATTACATATCAAATCATTCCTTAAGTCTATGCATATTTTTTGGAAGTTGATGTTTAAGTCATTCATTATTCAACAAGTTTAATCTAGAATATTTTTCGTTTATTTTGGTCAACTGTTATAACTCATGATAATCTGTAAAAAAGATCATACTATATAAAACATGCCATTTGATAATCAGTGTTGATCAACATCAAACATATCAAAAAACTCTTTCTTTGTAAATTTAAAAAGAATAATGCATAAAACAAATCATTTACAAATAATGTGCATTTTAACAATGAAAACAAGTTTTGATCATATTTCAATTATTAGAGTAGATGTTGAAAATGGCATCCACTTACAGCAATATAAACACAGTCTCCTTACTGTGAGATGAGCAGGGGGTCAGGTTAATCCCTTCTGACCACGGGCTGGTAAAACCCGATCTCAAGGTCATTGGATGGCTAGGAGGGCAAATCGAGTGGGGAGTGCGTTGGTAAGTTGGCAAAGGTCCGTGGACAAACAAAAGATCAGGGTTTAACATAACAAAATATAAAATTTATTATAAACTAAATCTAGAAGATACAGACCTATAAACGGATAAATGCAGTTACAAACTGAAGTGAATAAATGTGGTTACGAATGCAAACAATAAATTCTTAACAAAATGCGTGCTTGACCTAATTTCCCTATTCTAATGCACTTTACACAGAGAGAGAGTTTACAAGTTTCAGCCCCCTTTTAAATACCTCTAAGAATATTGGAGAGTTGATGTGGAGAACTTCATTCATATGGATGGGTCATTGTCATGGATGGGTTTCCAACCAGTGTCTTCTCCTCTTCTTGGGTCCAGTCTGGGTTATGGAGGTCCAGGAGATGAAAATGCACACAACTACCGATTTATGTCCTGATTAATCGCTCCCTCGAGCTTCCGGTGACTTTCTCTTTTACCCCCTTGTCATGAGAAAAAGCGTCATGTGTCCATCCAATGTTGTTGGTTACGGTGCCAAGTTGACACTTATGAGTCAATTTTCCCATTGGATTGTTATGACTAATTGTAACCTCTGCTCTAATTCTTCTTGGGATTGTTTTGCTGTCGAATTTGTTTACAAATTTCCGACAAATATGTAAAAGCATGGATCTCACATTACCATATTTAATGTCATCTTATGAAGGACCAGTAGAGTGATAATGTCATTGTGTGTGCATGCTTCTCTTAAGATGGTTGTTCTCAAACTGTAGGTCAAGAGACATTTTAGAGAATTTGGAGAAATTATCAATATCATTGATTATTTTTGAGTACAATTCCTGTACATACTCTGCGCTATCCACTAGTTTCAATCTAATACAGCATTAAAACCACTTGTAATTTGTGTGTTTAACTTTTTTAATTTATAACCATAATGATTGCATTATAGTTATTAAATTGTAAGTTGTCATTCCATCATTAAAAGTTGATTTTATTTAGTAGTATATCTGTGATATTTTAATTATATTTCACACAAAACAAAAATATATATCTTCAAAACTAAGGAAATCATGTAATGTGTTTTATTCTAATAAACTAAGGAAACTATAGATTTATGTTTTTGGTACTACAGAAAAATTAAGTATGGTTAATGATGAGAATATCAATGTAATGGCTCAGAAATGATCAGATTTCAGAGTAATGTTCAAATATTTTCAATTAAAACTAAAATATTTTCTTAAATACCACTAAGAAACAAGCAATAGCAGATAATGGAGAATATACCACTGATTAAATAAATAAACAAATTTTTCCTTGTTTCAACATTTCTGAAAAATGTTTATGGACTTATGGAGGAAGTAATATGATCTGCAGCATTCTTGTAATTTTACTCAATCTTTATGAACTGTAGCCTATTTAACTATCAGTCAATATAAACTATAAGATCATAATAATACTATATATATTTTACACATATCAACTATAAACTCAAAAAATCTCTAATATTTAATCTCATAATATAATAACATTTGTTCAAATATTTCTAACTACATGGATTTTTAACCTCACAACTATACTTGATCATTTCGGATATGATAGTTGATCATTTCGAATATGAAGTAAAATCTTGTTTACAATTAAATAACACAGATCTAAGAAGTATTGATTAAAAAAGCATGTAAAATTATATCATTCAATAACATATAATTTATTGCTAAGGACATCAACAAAGAAATATGAGCTTTTGCTGGAGCCAAAAATTTAAAATATATGCAAAGAAAGTATTCAAAATTGTTAGTGTGCAACAAAGCAGAAAATTAAGGATTGTCTAACATCCTTAGGGATTCAAGATGTTTTTATATATATTTACCAACAATTCATATAAAACAAACATTTTTATACATAGGCTAGTAAAAAATAATGTATATGATACCTTATTTGTTCTTGCATATTTTGAAATATCACATTTGAATTATTTGAATTCACATTTTCTGTTTTACAAACAGGAGTTTTTAAAACTGAAGTTTCTTTGGAAGGAATTTTTTTTGGAGGACACATCATATGTATTGTCTGAACTTTCCATTTGTTCTAAAAGGCAAACAATTAAATTAATAAATATTTTACATAAAATATAAAAAGTACTAATTATACTTACTATGAAAACATCCTTTAATGTTACATTATCTGATAACACCTGTCCAAAATATATTAATCTTTGACTTTCAACAGTCTGAAATTTGATAAATAATTATATAATAATTAGAAAATGAATCCATGTATATAATAAATTAAGTCTAGATAAAGTTATTTAAAAAATCCATCATTTTGCTTATTTTCAAGTTGAAGCTTTATTTAAGATTTATTTATATGGACTGAATCTACAGAATATTAAAATAAAAATTTAGAAATATTAAAAAGTTACCTAATCAAATTACTTCCCTTACTTAAAAAGTATTCTTCATTCAATCAAATATTTTTAAAAAATTTTTAAATAATTTTTTGAACACTAAAACATGGTTAAGAAACATCAAACAGCTAATCCATTAAAAAAAAAAATGAAGGAATTTATTATCAAATGTTTACATATATATTGATGTTGAAGGAGCAAATATGGAAAAAAATTATTACATAGTGTCTAAAAACTGGAATCATTGGAAAAATTTATTTTCAAATAATACATTCTCTTTCTTCAACCTCCAAACACCATGTTTCTTTGTATTCAACAAAGCATGTTGAATATTTAAAAGATAATAGTAAAGGATGTTGATATTCATGTTTTCTGTTGAACACAAAAAAAACTATTTGAAGGAAAATATTTTCAAAGAATATGTGCAACGTGCTGCGAAACAGTTTGAAAATAAAATGCTCTATGATTCCAGATATTTCGGACTCCTTGTATATAGAAACTTGAAGAAATTTTTACATTTAAAATGAATAGTTTGTAGAAACTTAGTACATTTCATTTCTCGAACATGACTTTCTGAGAGATGGTCAATAAAGTGTGATATATATATAGTATATAAAAGAATAAATAATTGTTAAATATAAATTCAACCAAAAATATTTTCATAAAAAATCAATAATTAAACATTTTTATTAAATTAATATTTCTTGTTTTTAAACCATAAATTTTAAACTCAATTTTGATTTGATATTTAGTACAGATAATGATCCTTGAATAGAAAGAATTCCATTAAAAAAACTAGGTTAGATTAGGGTACCAATCCACAGCCTGTGGACCATATGCTGACCAAAAAAAAAAAAATAATAACAATGTGTAGCCTGTAGCCATATTTGAAATAATATTCATTATGACAGCAGTTATAGTTTCAAACAATATTAAAACAAAATCAACTTAATAAAGTTCTAATTGATTACTAATCAACTTATGACTGCTGAGAACTGTTAATTTAAAAAGATGCATGAACATTTTCAGTCTAATTTACAGACCATCTTCAGGTGAGAAGTGTTTAGAACACTGAATTCCAAATAGATCATCATCATGATGGTATGGTCAATAATTCACTGTTCCAGTCTTACCTGAAGATGGGCTATAAATTAGGCTGAAAACTTTTGTGCATCTTTAAATAAACAATTCTCAGCAGTCATAAGATGATTAGTGATCAATTAGTAATTATTTCTCTCTGCTGGGTATTATTTAGATTATTAATACTATTAACAACTTTTTAACAGTTTTTGTTGCTTTTTCTCCAGCTTCTATAAGAAGTTAGTCATTTTTTACTGTAAAATTTTTAATGCAATGCAGAAAAAAAGGATCTCAAAATTGCTGACTTCTTAGGAAGTTGGACAATTTTTTCTGAATTTTTTGCCAAAATGTTCATAATTTTTCTATTTTGAGTTGAAACAACCAGTGGTACTATTTCAGTGAGAAATCAAAGTATGATTAACTTTAAATATATTTACTGTTAACTTCAGTTGTTATTACATGAAGTGATGACTGACTTCTGAATTTCATTGAGAGAAAGAAATCTTTCCAAAGAAGACAGGCCATTTCAAGTGACATGGAAAAATCAGTACTTTTTTATTGAAATAATCAACAGAGCAATATGTTAAACTCCTTATAAAATAAAGTTGTTTCATTATAAATTAAACATAAAACCAGAGTTGTAGCTATGGAAGAGTTAGCATCAGTTAATAAGTGCAATTATATGATGTGGATGCTGTTGTGAAAATTTGAACATCATTTTAATGTTTGTACACATCAGATCCTACAATGAAAGGTCAATGTCAAGATCATTTTTAATGTGTAATTTTTAATAGGGTTTATCAGTCATTTTTATGAAGTTTTTTGCTTCAAGTTGCCTTCTATTTAGTTCTTGGAGTGAAAAAGGATTTAAAAGACTTAAACATTGTCTTTGTTATCTTTATTTTTTCAAATGAAAATAATCCTGGACTCATGTATGATAATATTTTATGTTGGAAAAATCTACAAACCATCCTTTACTAATCTTTAACATGCAGTCTATTTTATTAATATAATCTAACATTTTTGATCAAATTAATTGACCTTCATCAGGATCGAACAAACAATTTTTGATCTATAATCGGTTTCATTTGTCATAAAACATTAATTTTAAATGCTTTCTCAGCACTTATTGCGCAAGTCCAAAAATAATTATAAACTGCGGATTGATAATGTACAAATATATGCATACACTAACACAAAAATAAAAATACAAATTAATAATAATAAAGAAATAGATGATATAACTGGCTTCTACTAATGTCTGTCCGTGCTTTTTTGTTATGCTGATACGTTCATAGTTAGTAAAGGGTGGTTATTTTTAAGTAAGTGCAGTTTGAGAAGAAATCTACAAGCCACAACAGAATAGAAATCTGTATGGTATAAGAAATAAATAATTATGTATGTTGTAATGTTGAGTATTATTTTACTTAATATAATAAAAAATAATTTAAATTGAAATATTAATCTCAATTATATAGAAAATTATAATATTAAATCTTTTTCAATTTAAATTTAGTAGTACTTACTGGCTTTGTTGGATATACATTAGAAAGATAACTTTTTAATTTTTTTACTGTCCAATTCAAGTCACATTTATATTGCTGATCTCCAATATCTAAATTTGGTGTTTTGATAANTTTTATGTGAGCAGTTCTGTTCGAACAGTTGGAGTAGAGAATATTGTAAGTTACTGCTAGCAAAACAATGCGAAATATGTAATTATTTTCGGTAATCTGGACACTTTTGGTAATCTGACACACCTTTGGTCCCATACCTGTCGGATTATCAAGGGACAACTGTATTACATGACTTGCATGTAGTGATGTTTTTCTTGTCAGTAAATCATGTCAACTATGTTACAACCCAACTGCTAACAATTAATTTAACTTCTTCAATGGTACAAATTTATCATCCTTGTCATTAAATAACAATTTTATGCAAAATTTATTACATTGCACTGTTAGAAAAAATATTTTGAAATGCCACAACTGTCATACAAAAACTAAAGATGAAAGAATTTCTGATTGTATTATTGAAATTGAGTATAAAAATTTACAAATGACAAAAAATTGTTTAAATCACTACACTAATAAACACATCAAAATATATTTCAAACAATAAAATTTGAAAATTATCTATAAAAATGAAACCCATGCCAACACAGGCAAATTTAGTACAGACAACTAGTAAAAGATTTTTTCTGTTAATTTAAAAATTCTCAATTAAGTTCTGACGAATAATCAGTTCAAATATTATCCATTGCTGACAACAAATTTGATCATTTCATAAATGGCAAGTACAAACTATAAGTTTCCATGCATTTATGTAATACCTAATTAATGTGTCATTAATTGTAATTGCACAACTATCATTAAATATAAAATCATACATGAATAATGAATACATACTATTTATTTTCAAACAAACACTGAGAACTAGCAATAAACAACACATTTTACTATAAACAAATGTTTTCTTTCGTATATAATGGACATCATCAGGTTCTACAGAAAGAATACAGAATGGAACAACAAATTAATAATTAGAACAGAACATTTTTTGAAATCAAAGCTCAAGCACTTTAAAACTTGCACATGTCTAGTACAAAAAGATACTTCTATAGAGAGTCAGGCAAGCTCAAATAGTACACTCCAGACTTATGAAATGGGTCAATTTCTTTATAGTTAATGACTGTCCCCCTGTTGAAGTCCTTATAGAGTCTGACTCTTTCTACTTACACTAATTGGGATGGATCTGTTGTGCATTGTTTCTGTAGAACCTGATGATGTCTATTGTATGTGGAAGAAAACCTTTGTTTATAGTAAAATTTGTTGTTTTAGCTGGTTCTTTATGTTTGTGAAGTGGTTTGTTTACATATTAAGCCAGTATTTCAACCAGTGACTATTTATTTTCATAATACAGTGGTGCCTTGTATAACATACGCCTCGAATAACGGATGCTGCAAACAACAGACTTTCCATTCGGCAGTTACATGAGACGAACAAGTGCGAATGATATTTTCACTCTTTTGCCATTGCCAACGACAATCTGCTATTTTTATAATATATTAGTATTATCTATATCTATATATATATATAAATGGACGTGTATGTACGTATATTTCACTTTTCTGCAAAAACTACACATTGCACGTAAATGCTGTTTGTATGTGGTGGTAGCCCCAAGTCTCCATTCGTGCATAGGGATGGTTGCGTCTCGATAGCTATAAGGGTGTGGGAGATATGAGGCTGAAAGTGGTTGAAAGTGGCTTTCTATTTCGAAAGTTTTGTTCGAATTTGTTCGAATTAAATTCGAACATAAAATTTGAATATTGGTTCGATTATAGAACGATTGTAAACGTTCCAGAAACGNGGAAAGTTCAATAGAAGGATTAACTTTTTCCTGTTTAACAGATTTTGTACTATTTGCATTTTCCTTATTCTTTTTCTTCTTCTTTGAAGCTTTTTTACCTGAATTAATCAAATAAAATAGATCTTAAAACTTTTAATTAAAACATATTTATATTTAAATATTTAAAAACAAACACTACAAATACTAAAAATTATATGATTTTTCTGTTAATGATAAATTTTAACCAATTTACTTTTACTTGATGATGGCTCTTCCTTTTGTATAATTGAATTATCTTCTAATTTTTCTTTGTGGATTTCTTCCTTATTCACACTGTTAGCTGGCTATGTACCAATGAGTATTGTAAATGTAATTATACTTATAAAAATTAAGCAAATAATCAGTAATAGATCACTTTTTTAAATGTAAAAAAGTTATATGAAAATTTAAATTTTATTCATAAATTTTTCAATTTTATATCAAACATAAATGTTTAGTTGCTTTACAAATTCAAAATTCTAATTATATAAATCATAATAGTTACTTATCTAAAGTTTTGAATAATATTTACCGGATTATTCATCTTTAAAATACTGCTGAATGTTGAATATTTCCAAGAATCTACTGAACTGATATGAGTAGAATCGGGAACAATTTCAGGAGTAATAGCCTGATTTTTAATTACTGATTTAGATGACAAACTTTTATCTTTTGTATCATTGTGCGTATTTGATAATTCATTATTTTTTGAAGAAGTTGAACCAAGATCTGGAAACTCTTCTGAGTCGGATAAATTAAAATTGTTGTATTTGTACTCGGATGATTTAACAAACTGCTTTGTGATAGCAGCAAACATTTCTGGACTTAAAAGTGAAACTTTTCCACCATCAGTTTTCTTCTTTTTCTTATTTCTTCTTTTCTTCTTAGTTTTCTCAGGTTTTTCTAATGTTTCTTTTCCTTTATTTTCTACAGACTGAGCATTCACTTGTAATACTTCTTTTTCTTCTTTGGGTGTATTAGATTTTTTTGACAGATCTTTGGATGGACTATTCTTTTGTAAAACTTTATTAGGTTCTGATATCTGAATGTTGTCTCTCTGATGGAAATCAATTTGATTTTTACCCTGTTGAAAATGTTCCTTATTTTTTGATACATTTTTAGTTCTTGAAAAATTCCTATTTTTCATTTTTTCATGTTTTTTATCTGCATTATGCAAAATTTCATCAGATTTTTCAATATTTTTACAATTGTCTGATACATGAATACTTTTATTAGGAAATTTATTATTACTAGTTTTATCTAATTTTAATACTGTCTTAGATTCAAATTTTAAGACCGAAGAATAAGACGAATTGTATGACAAAGGTTTATTTTCATCTACAGAATCAGTTTTATTGGAAATGGAAGGCAGAGTTGGAAATTCAATATTACTATCAAATTTTACTGGTGTTTCATTAGTATCTGTTCTAGATTTGATCTGTTTATGTTCAGAACAATTACTTTTAATTTTAAAGTTTGAAAGATCTGAAGAAATTTGATTTGTTTTACTGCTGCTATTTCCTTTCTTCTTCTTTTCTTTCTCTATTAAAATTAAAAAATTTAATATAATTTCTACTTAAATTTTATAAATATAACAATATAAAAAATTTAATTCATATAATATAATAAATTATTTTGTTTGTATCATTTCAGAGTTACTATTGTCATTTTAATAATATACTATAATCAAACATTTAAATTAAATTTTAAATTATTTGATAAAGAGTTTTTAAAAATTAAAGAAATATTGTTATATAATTATAACTAGAATTACAATTATTTATTATAAAATTGAATATTCATACTGTTTAAGATATGATTAAAAGTGTTGCAAATATAAATTTATTTAAATATGCCAATGCTACAGTCTTCAATTTTATTTAAACATAGCAAATTAAATTCTTTGATAGATTAAAAGTCAGCTTCAATGTTGTGGTTGTGCATATAACTAAATATTTCTAATTTTTTAATGTTAATTCGAGTTTTCTGAGCAGAAAATGGAAATGTATATAAAACAATTGTAAATATTTTATAGTAGGAAAAAGTGGCATTCAGTTTCTAAAATTGTTTAACATGATATATTGCTATAAATAACCTTTCATTATGCTATTATTTTTTTATTCTTATTACAGATGCAAAAACATATTAATTTCATTTTATTGTAAAGTAAATTTTTTATTTCTTAATGTTTTCAGGGACACAAACATTAGAATGTTATACAGTGTACAAACACTTTAAAGGTTATATTTGCATATATTCTATGATGATAATAAAAATGATATACAATTAAATGAAATTAAAGTATCTCTTGGACTAAGATCATTAATTGAAACTGTATAGAACTCTACTGGTAATTCAATGATCCAAAATGTAGGATTTAATTATATTTATTTTTGGTTGATTACATACATTAATAGATTCATTTCATGCTGACTTACATTTTACAGTACCTCATCAGTTATTTGTATTGCATCAACCATCTTCTTAAATACAAATTACACAAGCATGACAAAGTTGTTACACTTTAAAAATAATTTTTACATTGCTCTAAAGACCAATGACCTATCATGATAACATAAAACATTTATAGTTTTAAAGTATCAGTTCTTATTACTTGCCTAATGTATTGGTGTTGAAATATAACGTCTGTAAAGAAATTATACATACATATGAAATTTATATAATATATATAATTTCACACAATATTTATTTATACCAATTTAACAATTAATAAGCTCATTATTACAAATAATTACTCACAAATACATCATATTCATAAATAAAAATATTCACATTTCTGAGAGATGAATATAAAAATTGCAACCAAATCTACTGTAAAATAATTATACATACAGTAGTAAAATTTGCCCTTTTACATAAAAGTGTAATAATTGATATAAATTCCTTTGTTTTGAATTAGCTTGTAAATCTTCCTAGGGATTGTTTCTGACAAGTGTTACAGTTCATGTAAGTTTATTTTATTCGAAAAATTATTAATTGCAACTGTCAGTTCATTAGCAGTTGTGTATTGTTTGTTGTTAGCATAGACCATTCAAGAACACATTTTCCATGGGATTTAAGTATGGACTGTGCGGAAAGAACAAAATAAATGAAATTGACTAACCACTAGTCAATTTCATTTATTTTGTTCTTTAAACCAGTCTTGGTGGATTTCATACATGACAGGAAGCATTGTCCTGCTGAAATATCCATTCATTTCCTCCAATCAGCAGTCCAAATGAAACAAGATGTTCAAACAATATATTTTGATATTTTCTGAAGTCATTCTATCATTAACTGTGATAATATCTGCTTTGCCATTAAAAGCAATTGTCTGCTAAAATATTCTTTTGGTTGCTTTCTTAAATCATGCCAATAATATCTATCATCATCTAGTCCACCCAGATTAAACTTTTTTCATCTGTAAATACCACATTTTTCCATTTGCCAGTTCAACTCATTACTAATTTTGCCCACTCAAATCTGTTTTTCTTGAGGTCACTTGTAAGCTAAGGTTTTGTCTTGAGTTTAACATAGACAACATTATCATTATTTTTGAAAACATTAGCTACTGATGAATGAGCCATTTTCGATAAACTAGAAGCAATGATATATGTAGGCATTCCTTGTCAGGTGGCAAGATGGAAAACTCTTCTTTTCCTTCTCTCACTTAGAGCTTGTTTCCAGTGCCAGCCCGAGGCAAGTTTTAGGATGGAGCGAGATCCTATCATGGCGCCCCCCCTTGGTTGCCCTTAATTTATACCCTTTAATTTTCTTTACCACTGAGGCACCCCCGAGGACTTAGCACCTGGAGTGGCTGCTCTGTTCACCCTATGGTAGGGCCGGCTCTGATAATGAGCTTACTAATTGTTAAATTGTTATAAATAAACATTGTGTGAAGTTATATACAAATTTCAAGTGTACGTATAATTTCTTTACAGACCTTATTCCATGTTATGTTCATGTACGGTACTTTCATATTTAAAAAGATGGTTGATTCAATACAAATTACTGATGAAGGGCTGTAAAATGTATGTCAGCCCAAAATGCATCTATTAATGCATGTATTCAATCAAAATAAATATAATTAAATCCTACATTTTGGATCCTGGTTTGAATTACTGGTAGAGTTCCTACACATCTATAGATGCCAGATTACAGAATTTTCAAAAATTATCTAATTGAAATAGTCAGTGATCCCAACAACAAAGGAAATATTCATATCTGTATTTTACTTTTATTTTAACCTTAAAGTTTATTTCATTCTTTCTTACAATTTTTATTTATAAAACTATTGTTTTAAAAAATAACGTTGGTTTATGTTTAAGAATTATCATCCTCACAATATTATTAGAAAAGGCATTAAATTGAAAATAAAGTTAGAAATAAAAGTACAGAAAATTCTCAACATCTAACTATTCATTTGTCATTGAAATAAAAAAAAAAAAAATAGTTTTGTTGATTATGATTTGTACTTATATATTTTAGTAATATATTTAAACAGTTGATTAAAAAAGTAATATATAAATTTAATAAAGTTATTGAATATTATACATTATTTAATTTTGCCAGTGATATATCATTTTATTGATATTTGTGTAATGTTTGACATGTGGATGTTTTTGTATATTGTCTCTGGTTGAATCTTTTTATTAGAAGTCCAGTTATGATGTTTGTTTTGTGTATGTTGTGTTAAATTAAACTGTTCTTGTCAGTGGCACACCCAGGGGTTGGGCCAATGGCCTTGGCACCCCCTAAAGTAAACAGAAAAGAAACACTAGTAAATTTTCCAAAAATATGTTCCTAACTAAAATTCATTTTTTATTTATATTGTGTTGTGTTTTATTTCTACATAAGGTGGGAATTTTATTGATTTTGCATTAAAAAATTTTTATCTGTTCAATTTGGCTCCTGAGATCAAATCTTAAGTGCACCACTGGTTCTTGTAAATTTAATATCTAAATCCATGTTAATATTTTCCACTATAACTTTACACATTTAAAATAGAATTTGATGCATGTTTTTTATTAAACTGCACTACAGTATAATATATATAGATTTAAAAAATTTAATTTTATATCTGTCTGGTATTATTTGTTTCTAATAAAGTATTTACAAGTTTAATAACAAAATTTATTTAAATCCATGATATTTTTATTTTCAATATTTTTGCTAAATCCTAAAATTATTATAAAGCTTTCTTGAGATATATGAACAAATATAAACAGAAATACGATATTTTTATCTCTATATTTTATTAAAGTTGTCACTTGGCTTTATTTTTTTTAAAAAATGACTTTGTATATTGCAAAAATGCATTTTTATTTTGCAATATATAAAATTTCATCTTTTAGATATAAATCCTACTAGAAATATCCATAAAACATAACATATAAAAATAACCTTACTGAAAGTAAAAAACATTTAGCAAAAAAAAAAATTATGTTAAAATTAAGGTAAAACATTCCTAGCAATAATATATTAGTATAATGTTTGATAATGCATATATAATTTAATTTAACAAAATACTGTATTTAAATGCATTTTTAGTAAATTAAAATCAAAGGTAATAAAACTTTTAAATTTCCACAATTTATTACATTGCACTTTTTAAATCTGTTCCAAATTCAAATTAATAAAAGATAGAAAATAATCTCAAAAAATTTCTTTGCAATATTAGCAATTAAGAAAATTTTTTGTGTACAAATAGCACAAATAACTTCTCAAGCATAAATATTTTTATCGTCTTATTTTAAATCAATTTCTAAATTAGGAATTTTATAATTAAAATTAGACAGATAAATATGGTTAAGTATATACACTTAAATTATCACACAGTTTTAAATAGTTTCTATACTTCAAAACATCCAGCAGCTAAGGTACAGGTTATAAGATGTTGGCAAACTTTTGATATTTTCTAAATTTGATGCAAGGTCAAATTAAAGTCTGAATCTGTTATAAAATCAGTGTAATTATTACATTCATATTACTTATTATCAAACATTATATAATGAATTATAACAACTTTATCAACATAATGTATAATTTCAAATACATAAATTAATTACACAATAAAAATAATATTAAAATTACCTGACTGACTATTGTATTAGGATTTATCAAATCGTTAAAGTTCGACGCAATATAAAATGTATTATTCATCTAACAACACACAAAGAACTAAGGTCAACATACTAATTCATTCTTCGCAAAAAACACGTTTTACAACAACACGATTGCATCATGTGATTGTTTGTTATTACGCCATTGGCTGTTGAGATAAGGTGAGACGTAGTTTAACATCATTGGTTGTTTTTTTGTATTTTTTTCTTCGTCTTATTGGCTGAAGTTTAAACTGTACTATTTACGAAACACAGAATTTAAAAGAAAACGAAACGATTACGTCAATCCGAGGACCAATGACGATCGTCCACTTCTACTTTCGTTTATTTCTACTTTCAATCTCTTTCTATTATTATTTATATTACGTCATAGCATATTTTAGCGTAATAAAATTTCGACAGGAAATAATTTTTAAGGTCTATTTATTTTAATGATTAATTTAAACCAATTTATTAAATTTGTATGCTTAAAACTTTAAAAATGTTGAAAGTATTTCTTATTTAAGGTGACAAGTATATTTGTTTGTAGTTGTTCAAGTAGAAATATATAATTTAAATTATTCGATCCAATATTAAATTCATTTTTAAAAAATTTGAAACATAATTGTATAAGTATTTAACTTTTAGCTCATTCATTTTCATGGAATTTATTCAACAAATTATTGAAGATATTGAAGGTTAATTAATTTAAATTATATGTAAATAAACATAATATTGTATAATAAATAAACTAGGAAAAAATTATTAGAAAAATGCTTTTATTCTTTCCTTAAATAAAAATATGTATAAGTAAATTAATTAAGATTTTTATTTTTGCAACAGTCAATTGCGAAATAAAGTAAAATAGCATATACGAAGGACAGTTTTCAGATTAAATAAGTACTGTACTTGTTTTTATTGATAAAATGCTATTTTAAAATTTAAATTCATCAAATAGGGCAGGAGTTATATAGCAGTTAAACAAATTATAGTTTAGAGCCTCGCATTATGAGGTTACAGCTTCAGTGCCTCACGTGTTTAAACTATTATTTCAAGGAAGAGAATGTCCCCTTATAAATTATAGCTTATGATCACAACACAGTATAAATATGTCCCTACCTTCAAATATAATATAAATCTATATAATGCATGTATAAATATTATATTTGCAATAACTGTTTTTAAGATACGCAACAGATGGTACTGTAAAAAGGTAAGTTAAAAATATGGAACACTAGATTTTTTTTTTAATCTCAAAGTGGGATAAAATAACTTTGAGAACCTGTGCTGTAAATTATCGAGAGTCACGGACGTGACTATCCGCCAAGTAAAAAGTCACCGACCGACTGCATATACAGAAATTAGAGTTTCCAATTTCGGAAGTGGACTTTTCTACCCCCAAATGTCTAAAGTAATGCCGAATATCTCGCTCGAAAGGTAATTGTTTACTTCGGTAGTGTGCTTTAAGATTTTCTATAAAGCAGTTGCCAAAATATTAGCAATCGAAAATTATAAAAATAGCTTTAAAAAGCTGTATTTTCTTTCTTTCTTTATTTGGCACTGTAGATTCCGGTAGCGAAAAATTCCCCGGTCTAAAGAGCTAAAGTTTTATACTTAATTCTTTCCTTATATTCGTGATGTGCCGGCCAAATTATTAGTGGTTACGTTACGTTCATTGCTATAATATTATTACGAATTATTATTATCGTTATTGCGTTCGCACTAATAAATTCTACAAAAATTTAATAAAGATTTTTAGTGCGACATTTCATCATGACGTGTGTTAATCAATTTTTGTAATTATTTCAATTACCTTTTTCGAATAAAATTAATTCACTGCATTGTAAATCATCTACGAAGAAATTCAACTAATAATTTTTATAATTGATTGAAGAAATTAAATCCTTCTCTGTCTTTAAGAGTAAAGGAACACGATGAATAAAATGAAACACAAGTAGAAAAGTACAGAAGACTTTATTATTTTAATATAGTTCAAGTTCTTTTGTACAGTTAATTTCCGGTTTCCTTTTAACGTCCGAATGAATTTTTATGATTTTCGTCGTTTGTATTTCTTACTTTATTNTATTTTCATTGAAATATATTACTTTTAATAAATTTTTGTTATACTTGTATTTAATATTTTAATCCATTTTTACAAGAGTAATTCGAATTTGATCATTATTAATGAGGAAAAATGTTGAAATTAATTTATAAAAATTTATATGATAAGTTAAATTAAATTAAAATTAAGCTTTCAGAAATTTATTAAACTTAATTTATGAATAATTTATCTTTTATTATTTTGGGTTCTATACAATATAAATATAAATTAAACTAATATATTTAAAGAAATAATATAAAATTTAAAGATTTTTTGTGATGTTTTTTAAAATATTAATTAATATTAAAAATTATTTTTCCCTAATCGATTTTTCCTAGAGTAAAAATAAAACTCTGTAAGTTATAATTATATAAAAGTATTCTGTTATATTATACAAAATAAAGTTTAAAATGGAAATGAAATCATAATCATTAATTTTTAATGCGTATATTTTAATTTTTTCATTTAAAATTACTTGAGCATCTTTCACCTGTTGATATGAAATCCTCATTCTGAACAGAGATTAGTAAATTATTTCGTGACCCTGTTGCAAAAGCACCGTATATTGGGCACTTGTGCAGTGGTTTCCATGTGTACAGTGTATGTACAGTGGTAATCAAAATTACTTAAGACTTGTAGATTATTACTTGTTACAAAACTTTTTATTCAACACATTTTCCTTGTAATTTATAACTTGAAAATCTTGTAACAACCACAAGCATTTTATGCAACAGGACATAGACCTTTAGCTTTTCTATATTTCTTTCTCGTTCTTCTAAATTCCGATGAAGATTTTTTAACAGAGTTTATTATATTAAAAGTACAATAAATTCCTTTAAAAAACGAAAAAATCTTTAATTTATTATCGACTCAATAAAATACAACTCACTTTTCAATAATTTTTTTTATCAAATCTGACATAGCGAGTTGAACTATTATGGCTAAGCATAATATAAATCACTAGAATAATTAATAGCTGGTGATTATTCGAAAATATTTTAATCAAAAAAATTATATTTTGTTTAATGTTTCACATGTATAAAAATTAAACAATATATACGATATATTATTTATAAATGTGATCTACGCTTATTAATTATATCAAAATAGCAAAAACAAATGAAAGTTTACGAAAAGTTCTCTAATTTCTATAGGGGGTGGGGTCATTTCATGTCCCTAAGAAATGTGGAATATGTGAGATTAACGATTTTCTTCTTTTTGTACTTTTAATTTTTTGTCAGAAAGTTGGTCAAGAGAACGGAATGGAAATATATATATATATTATTTTTTAAGGATAAATATCGGAAAAATGCTCTGGATTGGTTCCAAGATGTTAGAAAAAGGAATGAAAATTCTTTTTTATCTTCAAGTGACATTATTTTTCAATTTCTCTGAAAAACAGAATGGAGAGACTCAGCACCGTCGAGATCTTGTAGCCCTTATGTTTTTTTTTTTTTTTTTTTTTTTAACAAATGAAATAATTGGAATATTTCTTTATTAAAACAGTCTTAAAGGTTCTATTTATTGTTAGTAAAAATATTATTAATTTTATAGGGATAGGAACCATTATAGATTCCTAAGTTTGTTCCGTTGCCCGGAGGAAATTTCCAGCTCTCCATTTCTGTCGACAGACTGGGCCCTTAGTCTCGAGTTTTTCGAGTTGTACTCGAATTGACGTCATCGAACTCACTCGTGTTACTGTGACTCACATAATCGGTAGTCTCGAGTTAGACCCATCGAGCGAGCTCGAAAGGCGAGCGGAAGTAGGTCATATTCACTTGTTTACGTGTATCGTTAAGCATGATGGGATTATTTACAATGCATCTGGGTTTGCGACTATACTGATTCGACCAATCAACTTTACTATAACAAGTTGTAAACAAATCAACGTGAATTAGTTTACACGTGTTATAGTTAAAAGTTTTGTCCTATAGCAAAATGGAAACCTCCAATATTTTATTTTAAAAAAGAAACGAAGAACAAAAAGAAGTATTAGTAACATATATAGAAAATAATAAGAAAACGAACAATATAAAATTCGACAACGAATTTACAAGAAAAAGACAATTTGATTTGTGGAGAGAATTAGTTCTAATTATGTATTGGAGCTAAAAAATCCGCCGTGTAATGGAAAAAGTATTTTAATTTAATCCTTTTTTCATATAGTTTTCTTCCTTGATCTCGTATTAAATTGTTTTGTTTATTAAGATTATTTATTAATCAGAACTTAACACTAATGATTAATAAATAATCTTAATATAGTGTCTATGCTCTTAATAATTTACACATATAATTTACTATCATTATAATTCTTTTTGTCGATGAATAAGATACTTTTTATTTTTGGAAAAATTTGCTATATAATTTTATCAATTATAAATTAAAATTTTTTATTAGTGATGACTTGACATAAAAAGAAATGGCATCTACTCGTGTTCGAAAAATTCGTTGACTTCTTAAACAACTCTTTCGACTCTTTCTAACGCTTCGATTGCCATCAGAATAGCGTATTTGTCAGCCATTTTCACTTTCGTGTAGCGATCTCACATGCTCGACTCAACGTGAGTAGCAACTCGCATGGTGAGATGGGAAAGCACGTGAGTTATAACTGGAGACTACCGATTTGACGTCAGAGTGTGAGATGGTACCACGTGACACCTTCAACACGTTGGGAGTTGTAACACGAAAAACTCGAGACTAAGGGCCCAGGGCCCTTAGTCTCGAGTCTGGAGAGACTTAAATGTTTGTTCGTTTGTTGTTGTTTGTTTGTTAAGTTATGGAAACAAACACTTGGGCGATCTGCCTAGGGAGATGCCTTCCGGGAGGTCTTTTTAAGGGAAACTGGCCCCTATTTAGGCGTTACAGACATGGAGAAAACCCGGAAAACTCCACATGGTTATCCCGTCCGAGCTAGGCGCGAACCCACGACCGAACTCAAAATGTAAATTATTAATACAGATAAAAATCTCTAGAAGCGTCTGTACTGCCGAATAAAGAAGAAAATACAGCTTTTTTTCCTTTCTTTTTTTGCATTATTTGAGTGTTTATATTTCGCCAACCCTTTTATAGAAAATCCTGAAATTTTGCACACTACCTAATAAAACAATTATCTTTCGAACGAGATATTTGGAGGGCGGAGAAATCGACTCCCGAAAATTGGCAACTCTAAGGGTGCGACTATGCAGACGCGAATTTAGAGCGAGCGAGAGGTTGCGAGCGATTTAGTTTTCGCAAAGGAAAACCATGCACAAACGAGAAGCGAGAAATAACGCTGGCGAGAGCGAATTTCTGATTCTCGCACATATCTGACAGGTTTTGATATTTATCGCGTCTCGCCTCTTCTCGCCACATATTCTCGCTCGCTCGCGTCTGCATAGTCGCACCCTAATTCCTGTTTATATAGTCAGTGACTATATTTCACTTAGCGCGGAGTCGCTGGCGCGACTCTCAATTAAAGCTTGCGCTATTTGAATTCTTCATAAAATGACATGGGCATATTCGATTTTTATATTTTGCACTAATTCTAACAATGCTGTCTCGAAGTTAGCACAGCTTTCAGCATCGGAATATATTGTCTACTGTTTAGTTTATGCATGACTTCACTCAGATACGTCATTACGCACTCGGACAAACCGGAGAGCTTGTTACATAGCTCTTCACTTCAATTAGAGGTTCCTTAATCCGGCATATGAATATAAAAAGCAAAGTAACTTTTAATCTAGAGTTACCAGTTGGTAATCTCGGATTACGAAACTCTCGATTTAAAACGTTGCTGATGAATACGGCCGTTAGTACCCATGTGGATCTTTCATACGGCAACTAACTTGTAACAGGACCTTTTCTCATAGCCAAGTCCATAATGGCGGCGGCCGAGTGATAAAGGAAGAGACTCAACTTATCCGGGACAGCTACCCACGAAAAATTCCTGGGGAGTTATTCGCCAGGATTCAATGCCTGGTCCTCCAGAGCGATAGGCTGGCGCCTTAACCGTCTCGTCCATCAGGCGTCTTACGAGACTGTTTCTAACAGTTAAAGTTTTGAGATAAACATCTTAATTTCCATTACGATTACACGGAGAACTTAATACTTGTACTGTACTGTTCGTTACAATGAAAACCTTCACAATTTAATATCGAAGTTATTATCATTATTCATGGGCATCCGCAAAAAAAAACTTTTCAGGGGCAAACCTTGCTAACAAATAATTAAATTTTTATTTATGTTTGGAGATTTTTTAAAGACAGACAAAGCGTTCCTTTGTCGGTTTGGTTTGTTTGAGTTATTGCAACGCAACACTTGGGCGATCTGCCTGGTGGCAGGGGATATCTTCCGGGAGGTCTTTTAAGAAAAACTGGCCTCTATTTAGGCGTGGAGAAAAACCATGAAAATTCCACGTGGTCAGCCCGTCCGAGCGAAGCGCGAACTTACGACCAAACTCCCAGTGTTCAGGGTACGAAGACCGCTTGGCCACTGGTGGGCCTAAGTTCCATTGTCGAGGATGCAAGTATGAATCTCAATCACCTTACGATTATAATATGTGGAAGATTTTACTCAATCCCGGAGAAGCTGATCAATGGCGGATGCTTATGCCATTGAATGAATCAATGGCGGATGCTTATGCCACTTTGTTGTTATTGCCATTGTTTTTACCGTTATTTGTTTTTTTTCGTTAACATTACTTCCGAAAATTAGTAACTTAAAATTTGAACACTTCGATTAACATATAAAATATATTGTAAATTCTATTTTATTTTAAGCAAAACGGAATAAAAACTAAAATATATTTTAATCTTCTTGCCGCATCTGTAATAACGAATAAGTTTATGATACACAGATATATTTAATTAATTTATTTTTTTTCATTTTGTTAATTTAATTTATTGATAACATTTGAAATTATTAAGACACCAAAAAGAAATTTTCAATTTAGTAAATGGTGTCCGAATATTAATAATTTACTCAAAAAGGTGAAATATTTTCATGTATTCATTTTAATATTGAATTCTCTTTTATTTATTCATTAGTGCGTGACGTTTCATTTATAAAACGATGTCATTGATCAAAGAAAACTATGTATTATCTTTTATAGACAAAAATAAGCATTTTCCTTCATTTATAAATAATCCCTATTATTCTCTAGGCTATATACGCATTATCTGTATTAAACATTAACTTGTAGTTGAAACGAAACATTATATTAGGTAGCATATTTTAATTATATCATATTATGCTGTAAACAATTGTTATCAATTATTCTGAAATGTGAAAAATAATCCAGATTTATAATTAAGAATAATTCAGCCTAGACATCAGAATTGACGTTGTGGAAAATTGTGATTTAGCCTATTTATTTTAACTTTCTCCACCCTGCGGACACTAAGAAGTCAACTGGGTAGTGAGTAGTAACGAACAAGGCCTTCAGGCCCGACATACCAGGGAATTTCAACATATCCCAGGAATTTTTCATGGGTTCCATGAAAACTTCTGGTCTCCCAGATTGGTAGGCTGACGTCTGAACTATCTGAACTATAAAGAGAAAAATAAATTAAAATATAGATTATAAATATTTAATTATATTATTGTAAATGTAATAAATGTTAAATAAAACAAACTTTAATTCATTTCTACATGTGTATTCGTTAATTATTAAAACAAAGTGATGATTTTAATTAACATTATATTAATAAATGAATTCAACAGATGAGAAACTTAAAAATATTTTTGTAAAATAAATTGTAAATTTTTAGCAAGTGAACAGACTGTAATTTTATGTTGTATCTAATTTTAAACTTAGTTATTTTCTATTTTTTAAGCTAGTTTTATACTTTGTAACAATTTCTTTTATTGTTTCTGGTATAAAATACGAGTTTTATTTATTCGAAAAGTTTAGTTATTCTGGGTTAATTTGAAAAGCAGAATAAAACTTGTTAAATATATAATAATTGAGGTCAGTTTTGACAAGTCGGAAGTTAAGAAATTCCCGTTTCTGAAACTAAATTTATTAATATTGTTATCCGATTTCGAAAAATATTGCAACAATTGGTAAATTTTAAATATAATTTATTATTATTTTTACTATTCCTCTAGACGCAATTAAGTCTAATAAAATACAATTAAAATAGTAATTTTAAGTTAGTATTTCTTTATAAATAGTAATTGATATTAATTATTAATAATACCATTTTTGTGTGACCACTAACGTATTTTATTTTGAAATATAATAAAATTTTTACGTTACTTTTGACGCAGTTTAGCTATTAATTTTTGATCTGCCAATTGATTTATAATTCATAATACACAAGCAGACGTGAAAATCCATAGGGAACAAAGAGGCGGAGAGCTGATCTTTCCTAGATTCCATAAGAAGAAAAAATATTAAACCACGAGCCATGTCCTAAAATTTCCCCATATTTCTTGTAAATACAGTCAATAATATAATCGGATGTTATGAAATAAATATGGTAATTGTGCTAAAGTGAATATGCTACAAAAACTCATTTTATAATGAAATATTTCCGATTTTATACTGTAAACGATCGTATTTGCAGCTACTTTAAAACAACATTGATAACAAATATAACATTCATTTTAACGCAAATACAGTACATTTATAAACGTTGGCATATACACAATATTTATAAATAATATATAAGCTTACATAAAGAATTTATGCATTATTTATAAATAACTTACATTATTCACATTGAAAGATCACAATTACTTTGGTTTGGACAAGTAGAATGCCACAGGAGAGACTTGTTAAGAGTTTTATTTTCCTATCCCAGTGGAAGGCCAAGAATCAGATAGATGGATTATATCCGGGAACTTCTTTGGGTGCGTCTTGGGATTTCAACAGAAGAGTTAAATTCAGTTGCTGCAGGCCAAAGTAATTGGAAGACTACTGAGACTGCTCCCTCCAGGATCCTCAGGATAGAAGACATTAAAAAAGAACGAACGACATATTTCATATAGAAACTTTATATAAATAAAATTTATGTACAGTATGTGCGCATATATACTTATTTAAAATGTTTAAATTGATTATTTTAACTTTCTAGATTAATCTTGAATAAGGCAATCTATAGCCTAATAGTTCTTTACAGTAACATTTTTAAAGAACTAATACGTAAAAATTCTTTTACAGTTCCTAAAAAACTATTCGCTGGATTGATTTCAATATGGATATCTACATATGATAAGAAGAATTTTCTAGACGTTTAAAAAATATAGTCTATATATTTTTTTAAATTAATAGTAAAATTCTTTGAAGATAAATGCAGTCATTCATTATTTCGATACACATCTAAAATTCCCATTTCGTTCAAATCATTTTTATTCTTAAAAATAGAATCTCACTTTAGATTACAATTAAAGGAAATTACTAAATATACTTTCAGAAACTAGATATTGTATTTCCAATAATAAAAATAATATCAATAATAATAATAATAATAATATATCACATATATAACTACAATAGAACTTCCGACTATCCGGTTAATGTGGACCAATGACACCTCCGAATCCAAAAACTCGGATAATACGGATTGCCGTAGCCATTTTGGTTTAAAAATTATAAATAAGTTATAAAATAAATTTAGGATAAACGGTATAGTTATTGACCACTTAAGGAAATTTTTATTTTAAAAATTCTATGACATAACAGAAAGATTAAATCGAGAAATATTAGCCTATACTTATTGATTAATTTTCTTAATGGCCTTTCTACTGACAACATCTAGAAATTACAAACTCCAATCGTCTAATCCAAACTGTGAGAACTTTTACGAAAATGCAAAATTGTATAGTTATTGACCACTCACAACGACAAAAAAATCTGAGGGAGTTTTTGCTATTTAGTGACAGCAGAAAGTTTTATTAATATAGTATAGTACTATGCATTTCTTATTAAATTCGAAATGGCAAATTACTGACCGATGGCCAACAAGTGTACGTTTACATTATATACTATCACTTTTAAGCCTTTCTTTTTAATATATCAGTGACTTTAATCATAACAACAATATTGTTTACGTCATTTATTACACACCAATACGTACAGAACAAGTTTTAAGAATAAAAATGTGAATTATTGTAGTTACATTTTAATATGAATGATTTGTTTTACATTGAAGTTATATGATAAAAAGATAACAGAAACAAATCATTTTGTAGTACAAATTATCGTTTTAAACTTTCTTTTAAAAGTCCTTTATAGTTAAGAAAAGTAGTGTAGGCTACTCACTTACAGGAACCTTTGATAATTAGGGTTTTACAGTAATAAATATGTGAGATTTTAATAATATTTATTGCTTTATCAAAGTTTTTTCCTGCTCTTATTCTAATAATAAATGATTAAATAATTATCTCAAAATTAACTGTTTAAATCAATTTTCAAAACTTTAACACGTGAACAAAGTTTATTATTACCATATTATTATTATTATTTTACTTGAACGTTTTCGCGATTATGCGTAAAAATGAGCAATATTTACTCCATGTTTCTTTTTTAAAAAGTGCATTTTAATAAAATTTCCAATTTCATAATTTCTAGATGAAAAAAAGTGTAGCGAAAAAATATTAAATTTTTGTTATTAAAACGTGCATTAAGATCGAAGGACGAACTTTAAATCGATCCGGCTACTCAGTTATCGATTGATGACGGCGTTTTACAAAATTAATATTATATAATATATAGAAGAAAAGACATATCATTATTTATTTTAAAAATATTCAGACTTTTTCACTAAAATAATGCAAGAATTTCTATGGCGGTTCTCTATCATGACAGAAATACCACATCTAATCAGAATAAAAAGATTTAAATAAGTCACAGTTCTGTATAGATCTAATCTCACTGGAAGAAAAAAAGTTAATATATAACAAAGAATGAATTACTATGTTCATGCTCCACTAGAAACAAATACACACACCTAAATCTCTTCTTCGAATATTGGATTAAAAGAAGTTCGATACAATTGGTTAAAAAGTACAGTTATTTAGATCTTCGTCAGAGATATGGAAAAAAGGAAAAAGACTGTAGTCTTGCCCCTGTTTTTAATGGAAAATGAAAAAGGAAAATCGTTTTTAAGTAATTGTTTTTTTTTCTGTAGATATTGAGGCGATTTAATATGTCCTCTTGATAGAGGCAGTTAAAGTTGCTGAACCATTATACATTGTTGAAATTTAATCTATATAAACTGAAAATTAAGATTTATCTGCTAAGAAAATTTGCTAATATGTTTTCTCTCGATTATATGAGTGACTAGTTTTTTTAAACAGCAATTAACTTACTATTGATCTTTTTTCTGAAGATGATAAATATGACTTTGCAAGTTCCTTTAAAAAATTGAATATCTTGTCCTCAAGCACGGATCAACTTTTCATTAGTTTTCAGAATCATACAAGTGGAACTAAAGGAACTTCCCTACAATAGGAGATTCGTTTTGTGACATGCTTATTATTGTACAGTAGTTTTTTAGGCCTAAATAATACAAAAATATGAATACTTGTTCTTCATTCCTTCATTCAAGCGAAATATATTTTCAAACGACAGCATCGATTCCTTTTAAAATGCTATTCTATGCTCTAATAATGCAAATTCAATATAAGTCATCTGGTGAGTAGAAATTAAGAAGACATTTTAAAAGCAACAACAATATATGCAAGTTGAACAATATTTCAAAGCTTCAGTTCTGCATCATATATTTTATGTGAAGAATGTTTGACCTAGTCTCGAAAAACATTTAGCCCATTACACAATATAAGAAACAAGCTATTTTATTTTTCATGCTAATATAGCTAAACTTCGCTTCTCCGCAGAGTCACGGGAGATTTAAAAACCACTGATAATTACACCTACTGTATCAAATATCTTCTCTCAGTTCTAATTTTGGCATCATAGATCATTGAATCATCTTCTAAAGATAATTGAAAAAGTCTTCTTTCGAAACTTGAATCTTCACCTGTAAACAGGACTTACTTTATAATTGGGGTGGCGAGGCAATTACTTCAGCTATCGAATTAAAAGACAGTATAATCTAAGATAATTTCTAAATAAAACTAAAATTTGAATTTTTTTTTATTGATAAGTATTAACAATTAAAGGCATTTTAAAATATTAATATAAAAATAAATGCAGTGTTTTCTTGAAAATGTAAGTATAAAGACTACATTCTCAGGGCTTGCTTCAAGCGCTTGTTCGCAGCTTGTCTGTTTGCAAGCCATTTATTCTGACAGAGATCATTCAGTTGTTTGAAAAGATTTCGACTTCATCTTGTAGCTATCTAGTAGTCTAAGAAATAAAACAATATAATCTGAACATATCATTCAAAACCAAACAATAAAAAAAAAAACTCTTGACTGTTCAAATAAAATAATTTGCCAATCATCTCCGAGAAGCTTTGATTAAACAAAGTCTAATATTCATGAAGATTTGATTTATTAGTACCTGAAAATAGTTAATATTTAGATTAATCAAACTTCGAACTTACATTTGATGCATCAAATAGAAATCTGAGTCCTTGTGAGAAATGCTCAAAGGATTTAATTTAAAATGTCATAAAATTCATTTAAATAAAAGAAATATAGAAAAATGCATGACTATTTTTGACTTTATTCCCCCCATAAAATGAAACGAGGGGGAGAGTTGCAGAAGCCGGTCCATTAAACAAAAGAGAGGCTCTCTTCTTTTGCTTTAAAACTCAGATGTTTAGATTCTAGTGCTGTTTAAGAATGGAGAAAACGTGGAATGCTTTGAAAGTATTTCCACTGATTTCTCTTAAAATAGTGAAATAAAATGATTTGAGTAATACTAAAGAGTAAACGTTCAGAGTTTACATTAAAAAAATTATTAAAAAGATATAAAAATAAAACTAAAGATAAAAAATATATTAAAAGTATAAAGTAGTTTTACACGAATAAAATAATAAAAGGGAAAGAAAAAATACCTATAAACGTAAAATTCCTAATGTAGCCGCATACAACAGAGTTCACTTGACTTGAAGAGAACGTTCGTGAGATCACTAATTAAACTGACAGTATCATTACCATTTGGTAAATATCAATTTTTAGATTGTTTAAGATTTATTGTGATCTCTTCATATTTAATAATCTCATCATCAAAGCTTGTCAATAGTCAACGGCAACTAATCTCAAGACTCCGTTTACTCATAACCAGAAAACAAAACAAACTCCAAAAATGCTGTTTCTATTGTCTGTTCTCTGTTCTATGCCCACTACACCAGGGGATAACAGAATTTCCCTCAAACTTTATTATAGTTCGGATAAAACGAACAAAAGTAGGAATTTTTTTTGGTATAATGTTAGCATCTGTCACATCATTTTTTTCACAATCAAGACTTATTATAAAAAGATTTTTATTTCACATCGTTTTTTATTGTATAGAATGATTATAATATCAGTATCAATTCGCACTATTCATTCCAAACTTCGCTTCTATAACTGTCAAAATTGTCTACTTTTATATTTGTATCTTTAAACTGTTTGTTTAAACATAAAGACTTTCTAATATGTTCAAGAAAGAACTTTAAAATACCGTTTAATTTCTGCCTCCTATTAAAAATAACCATCTGAATAATGTCTATCGTTTTAATTCAAATTCACAATATCAGCAATTAAACGTTAGACTATAACAATATCAATTAATTACAATACGCTTTCTTATTGGTCGAAGTGCAATGGACTCGCACAACAAAAACAGAAGAGCTGAAATACAGTATTTTCTGTTCTAGATTGCTGTCCGGATTCTGATAAATAAAAATTTCTATATAGCAAATGATGAAACTTTTCTGACATTACATTATGTGTGCGGAGAAAGATGGACTATTGCAGGGGTGGCCAACCTGCGGCTCGCGAGCCACATGCGGCTCTTTGAAGGATTATTTGTGGCTCTAGATAAATGTACCCGAGTTCCCTTTTCATTTTTGTGTTATTATATTTTTAAAAAATATTATCGTTCCGTATGTGTTTCAAAATGTCTTTTAAATTACTAACAACAAATATGAAAGACTAAGTGCAACGTTGTAACAAATTTCATTTCCGTCCAAGTTAAGAATTATATGACTCATCGAAAACTGCGTGAACGAACGTAAACAGTGGCGTAATCGTCCGTTATCGACCGACTCCAGACCGATTTTGAATTTCTAAACTGTCATTGCAACGGACAGTTGAGATTGTGCTCTGGAGGAAACAATTTGTATCACTCTTGCTATGGATATAATTTGTAATCTGGAATTTTTGCATACCTTTTTAATACGTATTTAATTGCGGCTCGCGAAAAATTTCAAATTTTGAAAAATGGCTCGGACTATCAAGGAGCTTGGCCACCCTGGGACTATTGTATAATTTTCTGCTAGATTAAATCTTATATTGAATCTTACGAAAATCTGTTTTTCGTTACACTTGATAGATTTAACGAATTTGATTAAAAAACGGATATATTCGATGAATTAAAGAATGAGATTGATAAATTAACTGATTCATTATCCAGATCAGCTAGATAAATGATTTGATTAATCCGATAAAACCCATATTCGATTTTCCTTCCAAAACATGCTTTTGGAACCATTAAATGTGATGAATTCAAACTAAGATTGATCAATGAGAGATTGATGATTTCATTGAAGTTAAAGATATTAACGTATCAATTAATCAGTATTATGACTGTTCTCTCTAATCATGCAATAACGGATCCATTCATCTGATTAGATGGAACGTCCTGTCACTGATTTATCTAAATTCATCCATTAGAAGAGATAAGATTATTTCAGAAATCATTTCATTGGCTATTTTTGTTTCAGTATTGAAGGGTTTTCTTATCGATACAGTAGTGTACCTAGGAATTAAGTTTGGTAAAGGCTATCATTCCTATCAAGTAAATTACAGTAATGCAAATAAAATACGGTATATATTTGCACTGCTGCAATTAAATTTTTATTTAAATTATTTTCTTTTAGGGACTGTACTCCTTAGTTCTCTTTGGCTAAACAATATCTTAATATATTCTAGAATAATGGTTTCATGATATTTTTCAGACTAATATAGAATAAGAAATCATTTCTATGGTAATGTTATATATAAATCACAATGTACAGTACAGTACATCATACTTTTCCTGACAATAGAGTCATGCCGGTCATCTATATAACTCCTTTCTGCAGATAATTTTTGAATTGAAATAACGTGACTTCCGGCCTCAGACCAAAAGTTCGTATATATAGTTAATAGGACCTTCTGCTCCAAAGGTCTCGTCTTTCATCTATCTAACTTCGTTCTACATCACTGTCTGATATAACTTTTACTTCGAGTTTCTAAAAGCAAAACATTCTTGATTAGAATTAATCATTCATTAACATACACAATACAGGTATTCAACAGAATATTTGAAGAATAATTACTTGCAAATACATAGACATAATCTAATATATTTACAGTAATAAATAATAAGTATTCATAAATATAAAATAAATCTAATTACTGTTTATATCGTCAATGCTCGATTAATTAAGAAGTAATATAATATACAAATTATTTATTTATAATTTTTCAATTTTCATTTCAGCTCTATAAATATTAATATCATTTTAACATTGGCGTTGGCGTCTCTAAGGAGGCTACAGTTATAGCCTACAAAATAAAACAATAACTTTAATATAAAATTTAAAATTTAACTTTCTTCTTTATCAATTTTAATTTTAAGGAATACTAATACAAATTTGTTTTGAAGTTAGCTACGTAAGTTTTTATTTTTTTATTTTAACTTTAATAAAATATAAGAATATACATCACTATTGTTATTTGTTAGTCTCTACCAAAATTGATTCCTAGCTACTTCACCGCATTTTAAATAAGTTATACAATACATTTACAATGTTTCTTTATTTCTTTTTTTAGTTTATCGAAAAATATTTTTAAGTTTAAATGAATCTTGTAATGATAATTTAATTATTATTAAAAAATTCAAAGCAGTTTGTGTAAAAAAAACTTCTGTTGTTTCTTGAATATTTTTATGATTAAAATTTATTTATTTTTAGCTACGAATATTTAATCAATATTAAATATAGCGTGCTTCTGTTCAGATATTATTTATTAGCTTATCCGTTAATTAAAAAGTATCAAGCACGTAAACAAGTGAACAAATTGTTTTCTCTGAAGAATTTTTTAAAAATTGTTTACTTAAAAATTTAT
>NW_019385033.1:113395-120978 GCF_000671375.1 Centruroides sculpturatus
TTATTTATTTCATTGTTGTATAATTAATATATAATATTATTAATAATTGATCAAACAGATTTTGAATTTTATGAAGAGATTTGGTAAAGAATCTTTGTGTTTGACTGTTAGAGATTACTTCAAAGTGACCAAAAAATTTCCCATAAAAGTGAGTTCTACCAGTTCATTTACTTTTATTATTTATATAATTGCCATACTTCTAAAAGTGTTTACTTGATTTTAGATGGGAAGTTCTCTTCATTCTATATTTTCTGGTATTCTAAACCTAAACGAATACCTAATTGAGAAAATTGTATCTTGATAATAATAATTTAATATGTTAATAGAAAAGTATTTGTTTAATATTAATTTTTTCCACTAGTGACCCAGTGGTTAAAACCACACTGAGCACAAATAGTTGGGTCGCGGATTCAAGCCCGATCACCTGGCTGGTATGGCGTTTTTTGTTTTCTTTACGTGTCTAACACCTAAATGGGGGTCTTTCGAGCTCCCAATTAAGTGCTAGACATGTAGATGTTAGAAAGTCCTCTCGGGAGGCATTCCTTTGGGCAGATCTCCCATGTGTTGCTTTGCCTTATCCTATCGTCCAATCCAAATTTTATGAAGTTTAATTTTAATTAAATAATAGATTCTCTTCAAATGATATACTACCTGAGAGATTATTTCTGATTAATCTCTCAGGCCATTTTCTGAATTAAAAAAGGAAAATGTCCGATGAAGTTAAATAACAGAACTCTAATCGATTACTTTAATGATCTTCTATAAATTTGTAAAGTCTTAATGCTTCTGTTACCAATTTAATGATAAATAATTAAACAAGTTCGAAAGTTAGAGTGCTAGAAATTATATTAAGTAAAAGCAGCAAAGCAAAAAATACGGAGTAATTTTTTTTTATCTACTAACAATCTGATAAGGTAACTCGTATCTTAATGTTATTCTTCTTCAATTTTTTACGAATATCCATTTAGAAAGCTGTAATTTTATCACCTCTTCAATATATTTCTGGTTGTGATAGATGAGTATAATCAGTCAAATTTGAAGGATTTTACTTCACTGTTACAGTTCCATCAATCATAATCATATAAAATGATAAAGATAACGCATCATACTTTCTACGGATGTGTATTTAGAGCGTGAAAGATCTCCGATAATAGTTTATAACGTTCTAACCGTTCTGTTTTCTTATTTGTAAAAATTTACAAAAAATTTATTAAATTTCGATAATAAATAGTTGAAAAATTCAATCTGAAAATTCTAATAAATTTTTTATTATTAGGCTATATCGATTCTCTATTAATAAGGAAACTTTCGCTTATACNAACAGTAGATTATTAAAAAACTAAAAGATACTTGAAATTGAGTTAGTTCTCTGGAAAAGCAACAGTTTCTATAACGCAATATAGAAATTTAATCTTTACTATTTTATAAAAACAGAAACATTGGAGTCATCTTGACTGGAACAGTCCGTCGGCCTGACGTCTTTCTCAGACGGATCGATCCAAGTGTTATATTCTGGTTTTTCTGTATAATTCAGGAGTAATCTCCATCCCAATATTTTATACAGTTTTATTATGAATGAAAATGGTCGAAATATTTTAACAGCCGTACTATTTTCTTTTAATATCCATTTATTGCTGATTCTATGTGGTTTATATCTTTTCGTGTCATCGAAGATAAGCGCTAACTATGGCTTGAAGTTTTGTATTTTGATGTAATTTTTAAAGAAGAAAGTTATAAATATATACAAAAGTAACCCATTTTTATATTAAAATTCCGACTAAAATGTTATTATTCTTAAAAAAATAAATAAAATAACAAATTTTTCATTAACATTTAAAGGATTTCATTGGCATTTTTGCATGGTTAAATAATAATTCGGGTTTTGTTAGATAAAATTAGTATTATACATTAGATACGGTTATTTTAATCTTTNTTTTGTAAAGCCAGAATTCTAATTGAATAAATTCTAATTTACATATATAATTAAAATAATATTTAAGTTATTTTCATTTGAAATTATTCAGTTTATCCAATTAAATGCATTTAAAACTTAAAATTTTATTTTTCTATTTTTTTAATATATTATGAAACTTCAAAGCTATATCATAGATATATGCTTTAACGTTGAAATATTTACAATATATTTAGAAGCTGGAATTAAAATTTATAAAATATCTAACTCAACAATATTGCACTTAATGCCAAAATAAATATATGAGCATAAGTAAATGCTCATATATTTATTTTGAAATTTATTTATTAAAAATTTTCATTGAATACTCAAATGATAAAAAATTAGTAAAATTGGAAATTTCTTATATTTGAACTTTTAATGTTCCACAAAAGTTATGTAAAAAAATGACTTTTATAATGAAAATAAAAACAGCATTGAAGGATCAAACAGTGACATCCTTCATAAATGCTTATTTACCATAAACCAGTTATTTCTATAGTAAATTTTTCTGATTCATTTTATTTAAAACATTTAAAGTTAAAAGAATCAATAGTCTCTTTTGTAGTCCACATATCTAAGACAAGTTTAATTAGAATAAAAATGATATGTAAAACAAAAGGACAAATGATTCAGACTACAAAACTGGTTTTACTGAATTTCCTAATTTTAGAAGCTTTAAACAAGAGATATCAGAGACATATAACTGCCAAATATTAATAACACTCTTGTTCTTAGTTGTGTTTATTTATGTACAGTACAAAGCTCAGCATTTTAAATTAAGAAGCAAATAATAGCAGTTGTGATTGTCATGCTTGTTTTTCCTAATTAAAAATAGTACCATAGTAGAAATAACAACCATTCATTTCAATAAATTATTTATATCTATTAAATTAAAAAGATAACTTTTCAAGAATAGAATATTTATAGCTGATAAATGTTATAAATATTTTATATATTAGACATATAAATAAATTTCATAAAAGTAATAATAATATAAACTTATGAAAATTTACCAATTCAATAAGAATGAAAGCTTAAAGATAAAGTACACTCATTGACAGATAAAGTTATGTACCCATATAGAACTGTCTGATTACTGAAAACCCAATATATTACTATATTTTAGACTGATAAGAAAATCATTACAATTATGGTCAGATTACATGTCAGGTAATGCCTTAAAATTCTCCATGATGAATCCAATAAAAAGCTGTGCATTTGTGTGCATTGTACAGACAAGCCTGGTGTTCTTTGAACAGGCATGCCTATACAATGCACACATAAAACATTACAACACACATACACATCAAGCAGGCTCTAGATACTGCAGACAGACCAACAGGAGAGATGATTGTATGATTTTGAGACATGCATACAAGCATAAACAACTGTAACAGCATCTTTGTTCACTATCCAGAGACAAGTGAAAGCTTTGCTACAGAATCCTATCTCTTCTTATAACACTTGCAGGCAACTAAGAAGTGCAAGTTTGCATGCACAACAACTGCTACATATCCTAGCATTAGCAGCTAAACATTGTTAGCTTTGTTATAATATTTATATAGTTAGATCTATTTTGGTTTGTTCATACAATATGCTATATTTAAACAATTAAACTTGTTTATCATTAAAAAGTTTTTAAGCATTAATTACTGTAATTAATTACTCATTAAGTTTTTAAGCTGAGATCTCTCTAAAAATGCAAATTTCACTTTTTATAGCAAAAAATAAAGAAAAGAAAAAGGAAAATCTGTATTGAAATTGTTCAAAAATAAATTAATATATATAATGTTTACGACAAAATATTTTAACAGCCATTCTTTCTTCATTAGTGTCAATTAATATGAATATTTTAATGGATCTTTATTGGATTATAAATCTTGATTGTTTCAATGAATATTTATATAAAATTTTTAGTATTCATTTATATAATTATTGAACGGATGTATCAAAATATCAATTATGCAGTAATCATACCCAGGCTTGTCTACAGCTTCTTGTATGGGGAAGCCCCTTTAGCTATAATTATTTTAAATGAATGAAATATGCTTAATGTTTCTTTATTAATAAAAAGCAGTCTTAAAGATATTATTTTGTTAGTAAAAGCATTAATTTTATAAGTAACCATTACGGCCCTCTAAGTTTTTTTCCGGGCTTGAGGAAAAATCTCTCTCTCGATGGTCTGAATATAAAAATAACCTACTTAAATTTTACTTTTTACCTTCTATGATTTTTCATCAACTTGAAAACTGTATACTTAATAAATTATACAGTCTTCAAGTTGTTTATATATAATTTGTTTCATTTTGATAAATACAGTGGGTGATCGGTTAACGAACATAATCCGTTCCAAGACTTTGTTCGCTATCCGAATTTTTCGTTAACCGATTATCGATTTACCATAGGTTTCTATAGGAATTTGATTAATTCGTTCTGGAGACCCTCAAAAATAAAAAAAGTATATACTTTTTTACTACGTTTATTCATATGTAATAATAAAAATACATATATACACGGTCTTGAGTTTTTATTAGTCATGTTTTTTCTATTTGTGGGGGTTAAAGAATCTATCCAATGTCGATTGCTTTTCTGTCTTATTCATGATTTTTCAGAAGTAATTAATAGCATTGTAATTGTAGAGATCCCTAGGCCTATTAATTTCATCTTGGTTTGGATGCCATTTTAAGACCGTTGTTGTGACATCTTCCTACTTCTTCAAAAGATCTTTAATAGCAGATATCGACATAAATCCGCATTTTCAGAAGAAAACGTAAAAGAATTGTTTCTGTCAGAAATACAAAAGGCTGGAATTACAAGGGAGAGTTTCAAAGTTCGGGGGAATACTATCCGATCAGTATATACTGGGTAGAACGTCGATGTCGACGTCTCTTCGAAAAGTTTCGAATTGTTGCCTGAAGACAAAGGAAGACCAATCGGTATTCGTTATTTTACGTCGCTTCTTGTGTTTGTTCAGTGAAGTGTTCGTTATCCGAACATATATTCGGATAACGAACACTTCACTGAACAAAACACAATCATAAAACACCGATCATAAAAATCTTTCGCGAAAGTGTTCGTTATCCGATTTGTTCGTTAACAGATCACCCACTGTACTAAACATTTAACTTATGTTTTTGTAATTTTCATTTACTATTTTCCGGATCGTTCGGAATAATTTTGATTTCTGAGGCTTGCCTAAAAACATCGCAAGTGTATTTACTATTTATATTTTTAAAAACATTATGACGCCTTTTTAGTATCCCTTCCTCATTTGGCTGCTGAGGTAATTGTCTATCTGACTCGCTATAGAAATAGCTCTGGCCATTTTTAAATAGGCCTAATATCTGTTATTTATTTATTTATTTTTCAATTTCCTCTCTACGATCACACTTAGAACTTGAGTAGGCTATTGATGCAGTTGAGTCAAATTCATATAGCCAGTGGCGGCCTTAGGGGGTGGCGAGCAGGGCAATCGCCCGGGGCCTCGCTCTTGGAGGGGCCTCGCGCAACAACCAAGTAGAAAAAAGTTTATATTTAAAACTTTTTATTTTATCCTTGGCTATTAGTTATAACAATAAAATAAATTTAATTTATAGTACAGTATATATTAATATTAATNAAAATTCTATATATACTATTTATTTATTTTATTTTTTCATTTCTAAAGAGAAAAGGCTGGTTTGCTATCGATTTTTAGTCTATTTGCCAGTTTACAACGAATGGAAAGAGGTAGAAAGAATTCTTTCATCAATATTTAATTTTATTACTTGATAAGGAAGAAGATATCATCATCATTCGAATATGTAAAAATTATTTTTAAAGATAATATTCCATACTTTATTAAATTTACAGATGTTACTCTATAAAATATTTATTTTAACGTCCCTGCTGATAGATACAAAACCGTAAACAGGATTTAACTTTACATCAAGAGATTTACACGAATAATCAATATTTAAATTATTAAGAGTAGAAGAGAAATTTTATCATCTTCACGGATTTAAACTATTTACAATAAGATTGTTTTATTGGTAAATCAGTTTTTGAAATAATTCAAAATTGATTTCTTACAAATTAATATAAAGCTGTGAGTACTTTATAGTTAACTTTATATTTCATAAGTTTTCCTAGTTTTATTATATATTTAAAATAATTTAAAGTAAATCTTATGTTCAACAATGGATACGACAGAAAACCATCAAAAGTTAAGTATGTCCTTAAAAAGAGATAGAAGATAGATGAAAACAGCCATCAGAAGAATAATCAGGAAATTTTAAAAGAGAAAATAAAGTAAAAATCGTCGAGTTAATGATAATGATCACAAACTTCTTGGAAAAGATCCGAGCCATTAGGTCTGATGAAGTCATAAATTTATAATTAAAGTTAATTTAATGATTCTGTAGTATAACAAACTAATTTTTAAAAAAATTTATATAGAAATGAGATAATTATGAATAAGTTTACTTATTAGATTTTAAATAGAATTACATGAAATTCTATTTTCTTTTTTTCCCTTTTATTATTATTATTATTGTTGTTGTTGTTATTTATCTTCTTTTTTTTTTAATAAGTGGAAACAACACAACAAAATTATTCCAAGTAATTTTACTTACATAAACTAATAAAATTTAAGATGATAAAGTTTTAAAAAATGTAAACAAAACAAATTAAATCAACAATATAAAATTACAAAAACAGGAACAAAATTTAAATGTCAATATAAAAATTATTTTATATATTGTTTAAAAATAAAACAGTAGATTATTAAAAAACTAAAAGATACTTGAAATTGAGTTAGTTCTCTGGAAAAGCAACAGTTTCTATAACGCAATATAGAAATTTAATCTTTACTATTTTATAAAAACAGAAACATTGGAGTCATCTTGACTGGAACAGTCCGTCGGCCTGACGTCTTTCTCAGACGGATCGATCCAAGTGTTATATTCTGGTTTTTCTGTATAATTCAGGAGTAATCTCCATCCCAATATTTTATACAGTTTTATTATGAATGAAAATGGTCGAAATATTTTAACAGCCGTACTATTTTCTTTTAATATCCATTTATTGCTGATTCTATGTGGTTTATATCTTTTCGTGTCATCGAAGATAAGCGCTAACTATGGCTTGAAGTTTTGTATTTTGATGTAATTTTTAAAGAAGAAAGTTATAAATATATACAAAAGTAACCCATTTTTATATTAAAATTCCGACTAAAATGTTATTATTCTTAAAAAAATAAATAAAATAACAAATTTTTCATTAACATTTAAAGGATTTCATTGGCATTTTTGCATGGTTAAATAATAATTCGGGTTTTGTTAGATAAAATTAGTATTATACATTAGATACGGTTATTTTAATCTTTCTTCTGATAATTTTTAATAAAATTATAGTTAATATAATTATTGGAATATAATAATTTATTCTAAATTTTGTATTTAACATAATTAGGGGAGATCGGGGCAAGATCGGCATGTTAAGCTTTACTTAAATTTTGTGTAATAAATACTGCAGTAAACTGAAAAAAAAGCTTTGCATATTGTCTATTGGAATGTTACCTTACTATAGAACTGGTTAAAATCAGTTTGGAAATAAAAATAATTAAAATAATTACAACTTTACAAGAAGA
>NW_019385033.1:133271-153032 GCF_000671375.1 Centruroides sculpturatus
GAAAATATTCTGCTTACGTTTACAAATATATATATATATATATATACAAGTGAAAAAAAATTCAAAATTTTAGTCGCCTTCAATCGAGGTCACATGATTAGTCACGTGACAGGCCCACGAGTAATCCGAAAAGCGAATACCCGTATCTGGTCAATAAGAATCGAATGTTTTAGCAGGGAAGGGAACATCCAGTATACAGTTTAATGTTAGATTATATAATGTGATATAAGGATCGGCGATGTTGTGTTATAATTTACTTCCGTATTTTGTGTATATAAACATCGACGCGTAATTTTAAAAAGTTTTTACGTAACGATGATCATGCCTCATTGGATTTGATTTGTGACGTCACCGATACTGATTTATAATTAATGGATATTACAAATACTAATTTGCTAAGTATCAATAGGTTTTCAATTTTTATATATATTATTTTCTTGTGATGAATGTATTTTAGGCCGAAAGAAATATAATTTGTAGATTTCTTTCTTTTGTTTTTTTTTTTGTTTTTAAATGTGAATTTCAAATGTAAAATGTCCAATGAAACTTGAAGTTAATTAATCACATTTCACAAGTGATGTGAATTTCTGCATTCTTATAAATATTGTTGGAAAGTCGACATTTCTGTTTTAAAGTATCCATTTTAGAATCAGTTGTACATATTTTTTACAGTGAAATATTTATATAAAAGACTTATATCAACGAATTAGCAATAAATATGAAATTCTAGTATTCGATTAATTAATTATTTAAAAAAACTGGTGAATCATGATTTTAAACTAAGTCTTTTTCTACTATTTGGTTAACTTGAAAAATAAACATCGCCATGGGAAATGGAATGAACAAGGTATTTTTTTTTACTTTTTTTAAAAATTTATATAAAACTTGCACTTATTATGATAATTTGTTCTATTATAAAAGCAATAATTTAAGTCAGAAAATTGTTTTGTATGACTATGTATATAGCCTATATATAAAGCCTATTTTATGTAAATTCCTGAACAGTAGCAGATTATCCAATAAGCAAATTAAGCTTGAAGTCCATTAACTTAAGGGATCCATTAGAAATAATTGCATACAGAATGTTCTAGAGGTCTAAAATTAATTGGCGCCTCTAGCTGTATTAACTAATTTGTCACTGTTTCTAAAATGAAAGTTTATAGTAAATGTGAAAAGTTTGCATTTATTTAGCCCTGTAAATTAAAAACAATGAATTATGTTTTTACAACTTGCTATTTGTTTAAACCGAGTATACCTAAGAGTGAAAATAAATGAGTAAGTTATATAAAAATCAATAATTTAATCAGTTCGAAAAACAAAAAAAAAGTTAATCATAGCTCATTAACGTCATTGTCTGAAAAGATCATCCATAAAAGTGATTACAGGAAAAATCATAAATTTTAAAATTTTATCAAACTAAAATATCCTGAGCTCACTTTAAAATTGATCTTCATTTAAAACGAAATAAAAATTTCAAGAAATTGAAAGTAAAATCATATTTTTATCTTCCAAATGTAATTCACATATTGCAAATCCAGACCAGATTTAGAAGATAAACGTTAAGTTATAAAAATATAGTTTAATCATAATTTACTAAAAAAGATTCATACTTAATGATCTTCGTGACAGGATTAGCAAGCGCCTATTCACTTATAAACAAAGCTGAATAATCATTTATTTCTTTTTTACAGTTTATGATCTGAGAGGAAAACATTTCTCCAGAGACAAATATCGATGTGCAAGACTACTATTAAATAGGTCATAAATGTTTTCCTGTTAGAATTTATTTCAACAACTTCAACACTAAAATAGGAATGCATCAAACGTATCCATGTTCTGAGAAGTCAACAATAAAAAGAATTCAACAATAGACAGGGCGTTGGCAAAACTTTATTTAGTAGAGAGAAAATAAAACTAAAATTCGAATATCTTATAAAGCTTTATATATANTAAGATTCTACAGTATAATATATACATTTATTTAATATTAAATTTGAAAATAAATGATGTAAAAGACACATGCATGTTATTTTCAACCATTTTCATTATTGCTAATTTTATATTCATTACCTTTTTCAATGGTGTAACATTTTAGATATGTGTAGTTTCGATAGTGTAATGTAAAGTTAAATATTTTGCAAATGTTTAAGAAATAAAATTTCCTTTTGACTTTCAGAGAAAAAACTCTTCTGTCTCATTTATCATTATACAGAGTTGAGATTCATGCTATTATTAATAATTATTTACAGCATATACCATAGCTATAGATAACAATTATTTTAACTATTTCCATTAAAAAGCTTACTTTAGTATTAATTAAGAACAGTTATGTATAATTAATATTTGTGATCCTACAGTTGTCTATTCTCATGCCAGTCTTAGCTACATAACTGTTATGAGGTTTTGTAAAGCCAGAATTCTAATTGAATAAATTCTAATTTACATATATAATTAAAATAATATTTAAGTTATTTTCATTTGAAATTATTCAGTTTATCCAATTAAATGCATTTAAAACTTAAAATTTTATTTTTCTATTTTTTTAATATATTATGAAACTTCAAAGCTATATCATAGATATATGCTTTAACGTTGAAATATTTACAATATATTTAGAAGCTGGAATTAAAATTTATAAAATATCTAACTCAACAATATTGCACTTAATGCCAAAATAAATATATGAGCATAAGTAAATGCTCATATATTTATTTTGAAATTTATTTATTAAAAATTTTCATTGAATACTCAAATGATAAAAAATTAGTAAAATTGGAAATTTCTTATATTTGAACTTTTAATGTTCCACAAAAGTTATGTAAAAAAATGACTTTTATAATGAAAATAAAAACAGCATTGAAGGATCAAACAGTGACATCCTTCATAAATGCTTATTTACCATAAACCAGTTATTTCTATAGTAAATTTTTCTGATTCATTTTATTTAAAACATTTAAAGTTAAAAGAATCAATAGTCTCTTTTGTAGTCCACATATCTAAGACAAGTTTAATTAGAATAAAAATGATATGTAAAACAAAAGGACAAATGATTCAGACTACAAAACTGGTTTTACTGAATTTCCTAATTTTAGAAGCTTTAAACAAGAGATATCAGAGACATATAACTGCCAAATATTAATAACACTCTTGTTCTTAGTTGTGTTTATTTATGTACAGTACAAAGCTCAGCATTTTAAATTAAGAAGCAAATAATAGCAGTTGTGATTGTCATGCTTGTTTTTCCTAATTAAAAATAGTACCATAGTAGAAATAACAACCATTCATTTCAATAAATTATTTATATCTATTAAATTAAAAAGATAACTTTTCAAGAATAGAATATTTATAGCTGATAAATGTTATAAATATTTTATATATTAGACATATAAATAAATTTCATAAAAGTAATAATAATATAAACTTATGAAAATTTACCAATTCAATAAGAATGAAAGCTTAAAGATAAAGTACACTCATTGACAGATAAAGTTATGTACCCATATAGAACTGTCTGATTACTGAAAACCCAATATATTACTATATTTTAGACTGATAAGAAAATCATTACAATTATGGTCAGATTACATGTCAGGTAATGCCTTAAAATTCTCCATGATGAATCCAATAAAAAGCTGTGCATTTGTGTGCATTGTACAGACAAGCCTGGTGTTCTTTGAACAGGCATGCCTATACAATGCACACATAAAACATTACAACACACATACACATCAAGCAGGCTCTAGATACTGCAGACAGACCAACAGGAGAGATGATTGTATGATTTTGAGACATGCATACAAGCATAAACAACTGTAACAGCATCTTTGTTCACTATCCAGAGACAAGTGAAAGCTTTGCTACAGAATCCTATCTCTTCTTATAACACTTGCAGGCAACTAAGAAGTGCAAGTTTGCATGCACAACAACTGCTACATATCCTAGCATTAGCAGCTAAACATTGTTAGCTTTGTTTGCAGTGGTGCAAACAACAGAGAAGCATTGACTGCCATGGACTGACAGTGTATCATCTTTAGTGACAAATCCTAGTTCTGTTTGGGAATGGATGACAATGTTGGAGTGTGAAGGACCATTGTTCAGTGCTTCAATTCTATCTTTACTTTGAATGGCACACTGCCCCTAATGCTGGTGAGATGGTTTGAAGAGCCAACTCATGACAATTGGTCACCTTAGTAATGATGTGATGTAAGGAGTACAATCAGGAAAATTTGTATTCTTATGTGCTGCCTTTCATGACAGAGTTGCAAACAACCATTTTTCATCAAGATATCCTTAGCCTCACACAGTTAGGGTATTTTCAGGAATATCTGTCATGTTGTTACTCTCCATACTCCCTTGGCTTGCCCATTGAGCATTTGCGAATCAGATGAAATGCTAGCTACAGCCATCTATGAGTGTGAAGGATCTGGAATAGCTGTTGCAACATCTATGAGCAAACCTCTTGTAGGCTAGTATAAGATGCCTGTATGTCTTCTATGTTGGACTATACTGCTGCATGTATCCAGAAATAGGCCTATGAGGTATGAAAGGTTCCTTTAAATTCTACTGTTGTTTCACAAGAAATTTTCTTTTGCTATGATACTGTAATCATTTATTATTCTCACTGTTGCATTTGCAATAAAGTTTAATTTAATTCCAATGCCTCCTTAGTGCATAATTTTTTTGTCAATGCATAATTTTAATACTTCTTAAATCATTCAAAGTATTAAAAAAAATTATTCATATCAAATTATTACTTTTTGCATGAGGATTATTATATTTGCAACCTCTTTATAAATTAATGTTCTTGTATAACTGGTCCTAAAGATTGTTTAAATTTTTCAAAACTGAAAAATTTAAACAATCTGATGAATAAGATATAAGTATAAGAAGAAATTAACATTTTATATTATAAACTAAATATGTGATGAAAATAAATGATAGAAATTAAATATGCTCAAGTTTCTAAATAAAAAGTTTCAATTAAAAGAAGTAATAAAAATATTGATTAAATTGTATGACTACCTAAATTATCAATAAATGAATTTTTTAAACCTATATTTAATTTTTGCTGTTAATGAGATACTATAAAAATATAGTAAAACTAAAATATTGATTAGTATAGGTTCCATTTTTTTTTTCTTAAAGTAAAATAATTTCAGACAAAATTGATTAGATACTTGATAAAATCATGAGGCAGACTAAGCAGATAAGTAGCTAGTGTGACAATCAGGCATGGTACTCAGGCATGAAGCAAGATAGTTGCACACAACTAATTCAATTAAATAAAAATTGTTAATAATATAAATAAAGCAGATAAGTAGCTAGTGTGACAATCAGGCATGGTACTCAGGCATGAAGCAAGATAGTTGCACACAACTAATTATATTAAATAAAAATTGTTAATAGACAACGCTTGTTTTTAGACGAAAATTTATAATTTAACCAGCAAATATATTTATTAGTCGAACTGTATCATAAACTCACTTTGTTTCGTATTACATTTATGACATTATAAGATATAATAAATGTTCAAATATTATCTTACCACCAGACAAAGAGGAAGTCTTTCCATGTGTAATCGAAGTCGAATTATTTTTTAGTTGTTTTTTTCTGTTTCTCCATTTTCCCACTAATATATACATCAACACAAGAAAAGTAATAATTAAACTTNTATAAGTTCATATGAGTGAATAATTTGCTTAAAATAGTCTGTTTTTAAAAATGGATGAAAATATTTTTATATTTTGCTTAGCTAATTGTGCAAATTAAATTTTCAAAGTTTTATTGTTCTTATTACAGAATGATTAGTCTTACTGAATAAAACTGATTAAACTGGTTTGAAAAAACTACAGTACAATAATAATACTAATTTTACACTGATGCCTTTAAATGCAGTATATTTTAAGTTAAAGTGTAATTAAAAATATTTTGCATTTAAAGATATCAGTGTGAAATTAGTAATACTGATTAAACTTGTAGAATTAAAGATGGAAATTAATAAATTAATTTTTAAAAAAGTTATAAAACATGATTTTTTTACTAATATGAGCATTAATTAAAAATAATTTTGGTTATCTATTGTACTGTACATATATTCACTTAGAAAACATTAAGGTAAATCATATAGGAATTCAGGTTCAAAAATTCAGCCATAGCTATCATTCTCTTGATAGAACCTAAACAATTGGATAAAACTTTTAAATTTTGAATTATATTTGTCCCAATATAAAAAAAGACAAAATCTATTTAAAATATTTTAAAAGACAAAATTTACCAAAAACACTAAAATGCATTTTCTACTATTTAAGTACAGTGGGTGTCTGTTACAGTTTAGACAACAGTTTTTATGTTTGGACAATTTGTTGTGTGAGGTGTTCACCTCACACAACAAATACAAGAAGAAGCAACATAAAATAATGAATAATGAATATCATTGACATCAACGCTCAACCCGGTATATACTGATCGGATAGTATTCCTCCGAACTTTGAAACTCTCCCTTGTAATTCCAGCCTTTTATTTTTCTGACAGAAAGAATTTTTTTTATAGTATTCACAAGACTATCAGGCGGGCACTCATTAAGTTTTGCATTGGTTTTTATTTTTGAAAGGTGAGAGTATAATAGCAAAGGTAGAGAATGGGCAGAAGATGTGTTTTCTTCTGAAAAAGAGGAAGATGAGAGACAACCAATGTCGACTTCTGCTATTAAAGATCTTTTGAAAGGAAATAACGGTCTTAGAATGGCATCTAGACCAGATTCAGAATAATAGGCTTGGGGATCTCTACAACAACAATGCTGTTAATTACTTCTGAAAAATCTTGAAGAAGAGAGTATAGCAATTGATATTGATTTTTTAATACCTACAAATGAAAAAAAAAAAAAAACATGACTGATAAAAATGCAAGACTATACACAAAAATTCACACCTAAATGCTAATTCCAGCAGTAATTGAACAAAAATTTTAATGTTCTAACATTTTCCGCTGTCTTTTAGAGGCCCTCCTCAGGAATGTATGAAACACACAAAAACAGTTCTATCATTTGAAAACTTATAACTGTCAATAATGCTTGAACATTAAAATTTTTGTTCAATTACTGCTGGAATTAGCATTTAGGTGTGAATTTTTGTGTTTAGTATATAGTAGTTCCAGTTTACATGTGCTAGTTTTTTTATGCAAGACTATGTAGTAAATTGATAATCGGTTAACAAATAGTTCAGGTAGCATATATGGTCTTGGAATGGATTATGTCCGTTAACTGATGACCCATTGTATTTATATAATTATTATATATACAGGTATTACCTCCCTTGTTCTTAAGGAGATTTTTAGGATGTTTCTTATTATTATTTTTACTTTTGTATTGCTTTTTCAGATTTACTGCTATTATATACTTAATAAATGAGAGATTGTATAATATAGTTTATAGAATTATAAACTTTTCCTACTTTTAACTTTTCTAAATGTATAATTAAAATGAAACTTTAATTAATTCAAAAATGTTTAAAAATGAAAACCTGTACTTAAATTCTTTTCTTTTAATTAAGAATTCATAACAAGAATGTTTAATTATAAATTATTAAATGCTGAGTTTCAGTAGTTGATGAAGAACAGGAATAATAATAAATATAAACTAAGAAAAACTCACATCATAATAATGAACAAATATTTTAAACACAAATATTTTAAACACAAATATTTTTAACCTGATTATGGGCCACATCAACAGGCATCAAACAACAGAAAAATTGGAACATGTAAAATATAACTGATACAAAAATTTAAAAATTAAATCAAATGTATTTAAAATGTAACTTATCATAATCTAAGTTATATTTTAAATATGTTTGATTTAATTTTTAAATTTTCGTTCTTTCATATCAGTTACTATTTGCTCAGTTCCAATTTTTCCTTGAAAACATTTGCAATTAAAGTATTGGTTTATTGTTAATTAATGGTGTAAATATTTCTTATATTTATAATTCAATAATTTTTGTATATTATAATTTATGAGTTAAGTTTTTATTTTAATTTTTATAATTAAATAATGATAAGCAATAAACATATGAAATTTCTAACTTTAAATTACAGTACAGTCACAAATTAAAAAGGTGGTTACAATATGTAATAAATGATGATAATGTAATTTTAAATGAATTACAATGAATTACAGATTGAATTACAACAGGTCAACTGATCCAATTTTCAGGATCATAGAATATATTCTGTTATATGTGTAAATTTTCCTCCATGTTTAGTGTTTTGAATAGCTATTAACAAGTTGACAACACTAAACACAAAAAAATTGGTTGTCTTAATAAAATATTACTAGTACAAAATAATTTATTTGTATATATTTGAACAGTTCTGAACAATTATATTAATATGATTTAGGTCCTACCTGGCCTTTATGTTGGAAATTTTAGAGATGCTAAAGATGAAGAACAACTCCGAGCCAATGAAATTACTCACATTGTTTCCATCCATGACAATGCCAGAGAAGTACATGAGGTAAATTAAGCATGCATTAATATAAAATAGATTGTAAAGAACCAACAAACTTTTGTTATAAAGAGCTTATTTCAAGCAAATTTTTTAAAATAATTTAAATTGTATTGAATTATGCATTATTATAAGTTTTACTGTGTACAATGAATTATTAACATATTAATAATTCTTATAGTATATCTTTGCACTTCACCCTCAAACTTGTCTTTTACAGCTCAAATGATCCTTTTTTCACATCTCATGCAAGATGTAAAAATCCAATAAGTCATAATACTAATGTACAAAATTGTTAATATGTCAGAAACTGTTGAGTTTACAATTATGATTACTAAGGTTTTTTTATTCAATATGATATGTATTATTTAACATATAAACTGAAGTGCCAAAAAATTAGAGTAATAATGTGTAGCTCCTCCCTGAGCCTGAATAACATTGGCTACAAGATGTGGTTTAGACTCTACAAGGTGTCTGAGTTGTTGCACAGGTATTTCAATTCTGACACATTCAATGTGTCAGATTCTCCATAATTCAGTTGCATTTGTTGGATAGTTCTGCAAGACATTGAGTAACATTTGCACAGTGTCCCATAAATACTCGATGGGGTTCAAGTCCAGTGACCAAGGCAGTCAAAGGAGTAGCTGAAAATCTGTCAAGTGTTCTTGAACCATTGTGCCACCCATGCCCTGTGAGGAATAGCATTATCCTATTACAAACAGTGAAGATCTTATTGAAAAATGTTCCTTCCCAACTCCGCCTCGTTGAGTTGGTTTCTTGTATATCACGACTCGATGTAGTGAATCAGGTTCGTCGGAAAGTACACCTCCACACTCAAATTGAATATATATATAGTTTATTTACAGTTGTACAAGTTATAAACGTAGCATATGTATAGGAAGATCATGCGTGGTGAATTCACGTGCCAGATTGGCGTCTGGAAACTAATACTCTTGGGAGAGACCTCAGTCAGCTTTCGGAGTCGGCTCAACTGCACGGTCGGTCTGGTCTCAGCACTAACCCGTCCCTGAGAAGATTAACAGAGGAGAATACTCTCTCTTTACGCTCAGCGGGCTTCCCAAGTGCCTGAGTCTACCGTGTACCAGTCTCTTGCCCTTCTCTCTTTTCCTCTCGTTCGGCCCGCAATTTAAGGGTTTTTGGACGGGGACTTCCGACCAATCACAATCCCTTTTCTTTGCCCGAACAGCTTACACTCGGGTNGACCAATTACGTCCAGATTCACCACCTGAAACGCTCTATCCGGCCTAGTGAGGGGACTAATCGGCGTACGATCAATCTTCCGATAGGGAGCGCGTACCTGGCATCTATGGCAAGCTTGGCAATATCTCTTCACATCCGTCGCCAAACTCGGCCAGAAGAATGCTTCTCTGATTCTGCTAGTGGTCTTGCGACTTCCTAAATGTCCTCCCCAAGGGGACTGATGGGCCAACTTTAGTACCTGCCCCCTATGTTCCAGTGGTATAACTACCTGCTTTATTCTCCTGCCATACCACTGATCCACATGATATAAAAGACCCCCCTCTATGGTGTACCCGTTCTTCCCTTGTTTAGCTAAATCCCAACTATCCTTGAGGGTCTCATCCCTCAAGGATAGTTGGGATTTAGCTAACCTAACCTAACCTGCGCCTCATGGAGTGATCGTTTGCTTTCGTCGCTTACGTCTGAACTCTCGATACTGTCCTCACCGTCAGCCATCGGGCTTGCATCGCGCTCTATAATAATCTCATTCACGACTGATTGTAACCGTTCATTCGTCTCAGCCCGCTTAGCCTCCTCCAAAGAGCAATAATCGGCTGCGGAAATTAATGCATCCGTGGTACCGCTAAGCTCATCAGTTAGGGCGCAAGTTATTAGAACTGGGGTATAATCTGCTTCTTTTCTGTCCGACCGTCTTTTCAAGCTGACAGGAATGGTAACCAAGGCCGCAGTTACCTGTTGTCCGAACGCACCGATCAGTCTTATCTTTCCCGCAGCACGAGACATGTGATCGGGTATCAGAGCCTTCCTGATTACCGTTATTTCTGCTCCGGTATCCACTATCGCAGAAAACTGACGATCCTGACAAGCAAGCTCAACGTTTTTGCTAGCGCTAGCAGGTATGTTCTCATTGATTGCGTCCTCATCAATATTCACTCTGGCGATTAGCTGGTCGCTGGGTCTTACAGTTTCGTCTACTTTAACTGCTCGCGTTGCCTTGGGTTTCGACCTTTCTTCCTTAATACGCCTCCGAGGGCAATTTCTGCTAAAATGTCCCACTAAGCCGCATGTGAAGCATTTGATTTTAGACTCCCTCTCTTCTCTATTGTTCGCGGTCGCCTCTACCGGTTTTTCGGTGGTTCTCGCTTCCGTATACCGGTCGCGGTACGGTACTTTTTTACCTCTCTCAGATTTACATCTAAATTCTCCCTTTCCTACAGCCTCCACGTGCTTCTCAGCGTATCTGGCTATCTCATCCGGCGGGAACCAACCCTTACCCTCTTGCAACAAAACATAAGACCTAGTGTCGGCATCTAGCTTAGTCTTAAGATGATCAGAAACAACTAGCTTCGTCAATCTTTCGAAGGAATCTACGCCTCTACTATTCAAATAGTACCGATAAAGGTCTTCCATCCTAGCCGCGAATTGGGGCCATGTTTCCCTACTTCCCTTTTCGGAGGAAGTGAACTCCTTAAGGTACTCTGCAGCAGACAACTTTAATTCGTCCAGCATGAATTGTTTTAAAGTTTCGTAGTCTCTGATTTCATTTGCCGTGACTCTACTTAAAGCTGTTTTGCATTTCTCAGATAATACCGNCGTCTCAGCCCGCTTAGCCTCCTCCAAAGAGCAATAATCGGCTGCGGAAATTAATGCATCCGTGGTACCGCTAAGCTCATCAGTTAGGGCGCAAGTTATTAGAACTGGGGTATAATCTGCTTCTTTTCTGTCCGACCGTCTTTTCAAGCTGACAGGAATGGTAACCAAGGCCGCAGTTACCTGTTGTCCGAACGCACCGATCAGCCTTATCTTTCCCGCAGCACGAGACATGTGATCGGGTATCAGAGCCTTCCTGATTACCGTTATTTCTGCTCCGGTATCCACTATCGCAGAAAACTGACGATCCTGACAAGCAAGCTCAACGTTTTTGCTAGCGCTAGCAGGTATGTTCTCATTGATTGCGTCCTCATCAATATTCACTCTGGCGATTAGCTGGTCGCTGGGTCTTACAGTTTCGTCTACTTTAACTGCTCGCGTTGCCTTGGGTTTCGACCTTTCTTCCTTAATACGCCTCCGAGGGCAATTTCTGCTAAAATGTCCCACTAAGCCGCATGTGAAGCATTTGATTTTAGACTCCCTCTCTTCCCTATTGTTCGCAGTCGCCTCTACCGGTTTCTCGGTGGTTCTCGCTTCCGTATACCGGTCGCGGTACGGTACTTTTTTACCTCTCTCAGATTTACATCTAAATTCTCCCTTTCCTACAGCCTCCACGTGCTTCTCAGCGTATCTGGCTATCTCATCCGGCGGGAACCAACCCTTACCCTCTTGCAACAAAACATAAGACCTAGTGTCGGCATCTAGCTTAGTCTTAAGATGATCAGAAACAACTAGCTTCGTCAATCTTTCGAAGGAATCTACGCCTCTACTATTCAAATAGTACCGATAAAGGTCTTCCATCCTAGCCGCGAATTGGGGCCATGTTTCCCTACTTCCCTTTTCGGAGGAAGTGAACTCCTTAAGGTACTCTGCAGCAGACAACTTTAATTCGTCCAGCACGAATTGTTTTAAAGTTTCGTAGTCTCTGATTTCATTTGCCGTGAGTCTACTTAAAGCTGTTTTGCATTTCTCAGATAATACCGTTAAAACTAATTGTCCCTGAAGCTCTTCCGGTACGTCGTATGTTTGTAATACAACTTCCACAGCACGGAACCATGAAGGTACTTCCGCCTCCTTGTCCGGCATTTTGGGTAAAGCCCATCTGATTTTCCTAGCTAGACTATCCAAGTTACCCCCTAGCTCAGAGTTATTACTAGCCCTGGAGTCATTTCGTAACCAATCTCTTTCTAATTCTATTTCGCTTTTTCTAATTTCCATCTCAATTTCACTTTTTCTAACGTCCATTTCCTTGTTTTTAGATTCTATTTCAGCTAGCCTAATTCGTAGGCGTAATTTCTCTACATTGTCTGACTCTATCTGTCCCTCTATTTTATTCTGGTTATCCATGACCTCGACCTCTAAGATTTCCCTTTCCGACTCCGTATCCATTTCCTGGGATTGACTAAAACCAGTCCGACCTCCCAGATCCTTGGAACACGACATTCCCTTTTTTGACCCTTGAGTCCTTCCGCGTCCCGGCATTCTGAATACGAATAATTAAGAACAACTTACCAATAGCTGCGTTCCGCCTCGATTTCCGGCTGCTCTTCCTTTTGTAAGTGTCCTGCGCTGTTTTCTTTCTTCTTAAGTCCTTGAATGTGGGCTCAGTACTTCCCTGTCTTCTTGCGAGAATCTCCTGAAGAGTTGCAAGACTATCCTGCCGAAGACTGCGCCAGTGAAGATCTTATTGAAAATGTTCCTTCCCAACTCCGCCTCGTTGGGTTGGTTTCTTGTGTATCACAACTCAATGCGGTGAATCAGGTTCGTCGGAAAGTACACCTCCACACTCAAATTGAATATATATATAGTTTATTTACAATTGTACAAGTTATAAACATAGTATATGTACAGGAAGATCATGGGTGATGAATTCACGTGCCAGATTGGCGTCTGGAAACTAATACTCTTGGGGGAGACCTCAGTCAGCTTTTGGAGTCGGCTCAACTGCACGGTCGGTCCGGTCTCAGCACTAACCCGTCCCTGATAAGATTAACAGAGGAGAACACTCTCTCTTTACGCTCAGCGGGCTTCCCAAGTGCCTGAGACAACCGTGTATCAGTCTCTTGCCCTTCTCTCTTTCCCTCTCGTTCAGCCCGCAATTTAAGGGATTTTGGAACGGGAACTTCCGACCAATCACAACCCTTTTTTATGCCCGAACAGCTTACACTCAGGTCCGCCGTCATCCGACGAGAGTGAAGCTCACACAAACGTCCGCCACTTGTTTACGTTCGTTTGTTTATGATATGGCAATTGTATTACCGTCTGACTGCAGGTGGGTCCAATTAACAAAGCCGGCGCTTCCTTTGCTTACCCTTGTTTACAAGTCAATACTTTACAAGTGGTATTACCCAACCGCACGTGGGTCCAATTGACAAGGTCGCGCCTCTTTTGTTCCCCCTCTGCTAAGAGGTCACTACTTTACAAATGCCAATCCCTGATGCATTCCCACAGTTATTGGAAAAGGCAGTGAAATTCCAGCCGGGCAACTCACCACACTGGTGATGTTATGGTATAAAAGCTTGAGTCCATTTCACATAGGCTTCAGGTACATTGTGTGCTCTCCATATCAGCTCATATGGTACTTTGTTAAATGCTTTTTTCAGATCCAGAAAAGTCAAACATTTAATATTTTAGTTAAAAATAATTTTTTAATTTTTCAAAAAATTTTAATGGAATTTTTTTTTTCTTTCAGATGGGTTCAAGCTATGCAAAAAGCCACTATCTTGGAGTGATGCATCGAATACTCAGTGCCATTATCATAAATTTGGTTGAGGAATGCAATCTAAAGTGCCTTGTTTCCAGTAAACAAAAACAAATTCTGTGATTTTAGAAAATGTACAAATTTACTAAATAAGTAAAGATATGAGCTTTAATAGATTTTTTTACGTGAATAGTTTAGAGAGTATAAAATGAGCTTTCAAATACTTATATTTTGNCAAGTGGTATTACCCAACCGCACGTGGGTCCAATTGACAAGGTCGCGCCTCTTTTGTTCCCCCTCTGCTAAGAGGTCACTACTTTACAAATGCCAATCCCTGATGCATTCCCACAGTTATTGGAAAAGGCAGTGAAATTCCAGCCGGGCAACTCACCACACTGGTGATGTTATGGTATAAAAGCTTGAGTCCATTTCACATAGGCTTCAGGTACATTGTGTGCTCTCCATATCAGCTCATATGGTACTTTGTTAAATGCTTTTTTCAGATCCAGAAAAGTCAAACATTTAATATTTTAGTTAAAAATAATTTTTTAATTTTTCAAAAAATTTTAATGGAATTTTTTTTTTCTTTCAGATGGGTTCAAGCTATGCAAAAAGCCACTATCTTGGAGTGATGCATCGAATACTCAGTGCCATTATCATAAATTTGGTTGAGGAATGCAATTTAAAGTGCCTTGTTTCCAGTAAACAAAAACAAATTCTGTGATTTTAGAAAATGTACAAATTTACTAAATAAGTAAAGATATGAGCTTTAATAGATTTTTTTACGTGAATAGTTTAGAGAGTATAAAATGAGCTTTCAAATACTTATATTTTGAAAATATATGTCATTTGAAACATAATTAAAAACAAATTGTTGTATATTAAGATATAATTATTTATCGTGTAAATTTTTAAATTAAAAATTGTATAGTCAATATATATGTAGATAAATTTAAAGCAAATTTTATAACAAAATTCAACAAGAGTCGTGACAGTCGTCTTCCAGAATCACCATAAATGAAACTGTCTTAAAATCGGTTGTTATATATAATAGTATTTATAATGTAAAATCTCCTAACGATAAGTTTTCCAATCCATTTTTTTAAAATAGCTTTCCTGTTTTGCAATATTTTTGTGGATTTCAAAAACTTGTCGTATGGAGATTTCTGTCTTCTCACTGCTCTGGGAGCAAAAATTCAATGTAATAACAAAGTCAATATAGAATTATGGAAAGTTTAATGAGATGCAGTAAAAATATTTCATATGAGTTATTTATACAGTGTGACATATTTTTTGATGTATAATGCTTAAATTATGATTTGCAATATATTAATTTATTTAATAAAGTTTTGAAGGATAATTTGGAATATTATCTTGTTTTGACTTTATTATTAAACAAGTAAACTGTTAATAAAATTAGTTCTTTTTACAATATCGGTTTCATGTCTAAAAAGGTATTTTTCTACCTATGTATTCTTAAGCATCATTCACAAACATTTCTTAAGAATTACAGTCACAAGAATATTACTACTACTGCATGCTAATGCGAGTCCAAGGAAACAGACCAACTTGAAACAAATTCTTCCATCTTCTGTCTACCGAAAAACAATGCACCATGCAGTAACCTGGCAGCTACCATTCTGCAGAAATTCCACTCATTTTTTTACAGAAAACCCCACCTAATTGAGTTTAATATGTCAATTATTAATCATTTAACACGTGTAAGATCAGAAATATTCAAATGTACAAGTTTAGCATAAAGGAAATGATTACAACAATGGTTAGTACCACCATATTTGAATGTGTATTTCCCAAAGACTTGGCTTAAATGGATTTATTTCTCATACACATTCAGTTTGAAAATTTTTGAGACCTTGCAAAATATTTCTTTCACTTGATATTAAGTGTGTACTCTGTTTATAGAAGTATTTTGTAGAAATGGGAGTGTTCTAGTGTGTCAATGATTTCTGTAGTTTTGTTACCATCATATTTTTGATGTATTTGTTTTCTTTATGGGACTTACTACTCAGCACTTACATTCAATGCACAGAGATTTAAGTTCCTCTGAGGAAATAACATTTTGAAGCCAAAATGGTTATGTGCAATTTTTTAAAAATTATTTACACATTCACATCTGATTATCACAATTATAAATTTTGTAATGAGAAAAAGATAGGCTAATTCAGGGGTGTCCAACTTTTTTATTTCTCTGGGCCACATTGGAAGAAGTCATAGAGTTTTGGGCCACAGTATACTTGTGGCCCAATCCTTACATATACAAGTATATTTAAGGATTAACATGTCTAGATTATAGTAATAAGTATTAAAACTTTATCACGAAAAAGGATATTTTAAAAAATTACTTCTACAGACACTTTCAATTTTTACTTATAAAAGATAAATTCATTTATTATAAAGGAGACAGACAAAAATTTATTTGAAAAACAAATATTTGTTTTATTTGGGTCTCTAATTAATAAAAAACGACGAAACATCATTTTAAAGTGCATTTTTATTCAACTAATATATTTTTATAAATAAAAAGTAGCCAATGCACGAAATGATATTTTTTACGCCAAACTAAAAATAGGGTAGCCAAATCTTGCAATGCTGGAAGGGATACTAAATAAAGCTTGAGTTGGGACTCAAAGGATTATAGACCCAAATGCGGGGAAATTTTTTATCCCCAAGGAAGTGAGGAAGGTTGAGAAAAGTAAGGATCAATATTTGCATAACAAAGTCTATTTAACCTTTCACTACTATTTGTCTTTTGGTCTTTCTCTCCTTTCCCCGAATTTGAGTCTATAATCCTTTGAGTCACAACTCCAGCTTTATTTAGTATTCCTTCATCATCATACATTTCCAAGTATTTGAAAATATTCGCTTTCCACTCAAAATAAAATATGTATAAAGGTTTACGGCTCTGTGAAATTTTTTTTTTAGTTTATGCCGTTGAAATAAATAAAAAAAATAAAATTTGTCGGTTTTGTTTACATGTTTATTAGGCCGCGGGCTGGACACCTAGGGTTGCCACCTATCCGGGTTTGACCCGGAGACTCCGGGATTGAGTGAGTTATCTCCGGGCTCCGGGTTGTGCAAGTTGAAATGAATATGTACAAAATTATATGCAAACCATCGCATATATTTCTTCCCCCGTGTACCGAATTACTAGTGTGGTAGTCGTTGGCTTAAAGACATAACGTCTATAACTGGCATAGGCGCAGTGCTGCTGCATGCTATGTAGATGTACTCTTTCTTGTGACTGTTCTGTCAAGAGATGTCTATTGAGAGTGAAATGATATAGCGTACATAGCTGATAGTTTGATAATCAGTGTTCATGTTGGTTGATGATTAATGATAAGTTATAGTATATAGTTAGAGTTAGACTTGAGCAGGTTAAATAGCATTACATAACAAACGGTCTGTTGGACCCNCATATATTTGATATTTGATTTGATATTATATATATATATTTGATGTTTTTTAATTCAAAAATTTTACCCGCGCGAAAAAATTTTATCGCGATTTTAATCAACATTTAATGACGCACGATTAACATTTAATTGTTTTTTATGGGATTTATAAAAATAAAAAAACTGTATATGTATGCATATGGGTTTTTTTGTTTCTTAAATCATCGTCTCCGGGCGAGACTAAGTTCTGAGGTGGCAACCCTATGGACACCCCTGGGCTAATTGTTTTCCATGCACATAGCCCTCAGTTAACAGTTCACAAAAATGTTAGCATATTAATGTTCTATATTAAGATAAACATGTTTTCAATCGTTTAAGAGAATTGGAAGTATAAATTTGTTCCAAATTTCTACGTATGCCCTAAAATTATACACACAGCTTGCAGAATTTTCAGTTTCACTAAGATAAAAATACAGTATATCCATATTTTGCTAAATTATTGCTGTGATATTCTGCAATACAAAAAAACCTTTCATGCGATTTTTAAGTATTTAAATATTTTATTTGGTGAATCCAGGAATTAATGTAAACTTTTGTGCTCAATAGAATGATGCTCTTAAAACATTAAATTAAAACTATCTTTTTAGGACTTTTATAGAAAATTGGCACCAAACTTTCAAGTCTAGCAATATGCTAGACATCTTTCACATGGATATGTTCATGACCATTTTTTATTACTTATGAATTTACTAATCCAGATATACAGTATCCTTCATCCAACAATAATTATAATTTTCTGTATAAAAGATATTCACATGTCTATCTGCTTTCTGTTATTCGTAAGGGATAATTTTTTCCTCCTACAGTAAAGATGAATATATACAAAGTCACGGTTTGAGATACCCCTAAAACAAGAAGTTAAGAAATATTATTATTTAAAACATTCATCAAACACTTCTGGAGCCCACGGAGTAACATGGAAGTAACTAAAATATACATTGTATTTTGCTAACACATTTAATTATAATTACCAAATTATTGTTCTTTGCGACAATACTTTTTCGTGACATTTTAANACGGAGTAACATGGAAGTAACTAAAATATACATTGTATTTTGCTAACACATTTAATTATAATTACCAAATTATTGTTCTTTGCGACAATACTTTTCCGTGACAATTTAAAAATTTTGCAAAACTTTTTTGATTTGGAGGATATTGATCTTTCTGGAATGCAAAAAGTTACAAATGAAGTTCAAAATTCTGTGGTGCAAGAAAAAGATGATGACAATGTTGTGAATTTGATGTAAAAACTAAGCTAAATTAATAAGATATAAGTAAAAGGTTATCTTTACCGATTAGCCAGTAAAGTTTTATTAAATATTTATATTAATCATAAAAACAATATTTTCAGAATTATCTAGAAAGTTAATTTGGGGAATTTATATCATCTCATTTAGATCTAGAATGTTACCTTAAGGGACAGTAGGGCTATATAAAAATATCTCGTAAATTATACCAACATGAAATAGTAATTATTTTAGTACAGAAACTTTTTAAAATTCAAATAGTTCATTATTCCAAAGAATTTTGTATATTAAATGTTCTTAATTGTTCTATTCAAAAAGAACAGATATCAATGTTCCATGAATTTTTAAAAACTCGAAGATGGTTTGTAGAACAGATTGAAAACCTCGTGAATAATTCTCAGAGAGATAAGGTGGTTGTGGAAATTAGGTTGATTATTAAAAAACCATCTCTCTCTGGATGCCAGTCTACCTTCCTTCCTGAATACCATTACTTTGGTTTTCAAAAATTTAGAGTTAATCCGTAATCGCAAATTTTAATTTTCTGTTGCAACATTTGTGGAGTATCAGCAAGAATTACAGTTGAATTTCAAATGGTAGCTGTATTACGTATTATATAGGTAAATGTCTCTTCAATCCGAACAAAATTTCTGTAGACTTTCTCACAGCTCTACAGGTTAAAAATCTCCTTTATTGTTTTTCACATATGCATTTCGGGCTAGTTTAATTTTCCTGCCCCTCTTCAGTGCTTAAGATTTCCCACATGTTCTTTCATCTTTTTTACAGTACTGTAAAAAAGATGAAAGAACATGTGGGAAATCTTAAGCACTGAAGAGGGGCAGGAAAATTAAACTAGCCCGAAATGCATATGTGAAAAACAATAAAGGAGATTTTTAACCTGTAGAGCTGTGAGAAAGTCTACCGAAATTTTGTTCGGATTGAAGAGACATTTACCTATATAATACGT
>NW_019385033.1:155797-163585 GCF_000671375.1 Centruroides sculpturatus
TTTTCTGATGAGAGTAATCTATGAAGAATAGGCCTATTCTTTATTCAAAATTGTTCAATAACTTTTACATTTAAACTTTATAATTTGTTAAGCAAGATTTGTGAAAATTTCTCTCTCGGATGTTACAAAACTTAGCTAATTTTTTTGTTTCATCTAAGTATATTAAATTCATGTGGCAAATTCAAAAAATTTTCTGACTCATCTTAATTATAAATTTCATCCTTCCTCGAACTTTTTATAAATAATATCTGTAACAAATTATAAATTTTCTACATTTAAGTTTAAAAGACTAATGGCACTATTAAAATTATCTATTGTGTATGATTTGGTTCAGAGGTACTGTACAAGTATGAAGTTAAAATTCGTTCAAAAAAATGAATAATCTTAGTAATTTATTAAGTAAAAGTAAACCATTTTAAAATTATTCCTATAAATTTAAGAAAACATGCGAGCTAAACTTTATACTGTATTTTCACTTTATACTCACTCAATATTACAACTAAAAAAATAATCTACTTCTGCGTGACTTCGTTCTGACGACCACAAAATATAATCGACCAGCATTTCCTATTTCGGTGAGTTGACGTCATTCAGCCGACCAATCAGTGGGTTGTGCCATCTGGATATTTAGTTGCACGTCTGCAAACACCTTCATCTGTTAAGTGATTCACGCCAATTCTGATTATACTTTTTACCAAAAACATTTAACTTGTCCCAGAAATAAAGGCAAACTAGAACTATATCTTTGATGTATTTAAATAGTCTCAAGCATTTAACTAAATGCCGTGACATTTGATGATAGGGAAGCTGTGTTTTTGTAACAAGCCGACTTCCAGGGGCAATCAGTCAGCGATGGTCTAGGGTCCATTCGTATTCGTTTGTTCGATAAGCCAGTAAAAACCGTAGACTTCTCTAAATGTATTTTTAATTAATAGATTATCTAACGCACTTAATAAATAAGCAAGTTCAATATAATTAACTCTCTTATATTAGATTTAATAGATTCTATACGCCCTCTAAATGCCAATTCTCGCTTCGATAACATCTACTAATTAAAATATATCTATTAGCCGTAACTATCTTGTTATAATTTTCAATATATATTTTATATTGTGTACTAATGTTAAATTCTATTCTATTTTGATTTCCAAATTGCTTCAATTTTACGAAAGAATCGATGCGAGATTTAGGATTTTCGTGTCTTTTGCCAGCTTTACTCAAATTATTTAAATCGTCAAAGCCAATCTCATTCTACACACTAATTTTATTTGAAAATAGTAGGCAAGGCCAACAAAACAAATTTTGCATTTTTATGCATCCACAAAGCCATTTTATATCTTCATAAATTTTATCATGAAAATGTCGAACAAATTTTTTCTTTTTCATTATATGGTCTCGAGCCAAAACTTTTTGAAATAAATTTTCGATATCACAATTACATTCTAAATTGCTAGCTATAATATAAGGGCTAAAATTAAAAATAAAATTATAAAAACTTACTTGTTAAAATAAAATGTGTGATGATATACAATTATACATACCTGGTACAAAATATTCAATTGTATGAATATACTTTTAAAGAAAATTATAAATATAGTTTTGTGAAGAAACGTACATAAAAATAACATAAAATAGTCTTTACTTTTTAAATATTAAAACAATCCACCTAGTTAAAATTGCTCCCTACCAGTGGCTCGTGGATGGAATCAGAGACGGTCTTGGTAGGTGTGCGGTGCGGTGCATGCTTGCCAAATCCCGAGGGTGCCGATACCGGTTAATGTCTCTTTTGTCTCATCACTAGTATATCTCAAAGGACGCGACAGGGTTGTTGTAAATTTTAAACGTTTCTCATCATAGCTGTAAAAATCTAAATTTGTTAAACTTAAAAGTCATTTGTTTTCTAACTACTGTAATTCGTTTTAAGACCAGGTGTCCACGGAAATTTCCAAAATTTACAACTTTTACTCACTTTCATTGAACTGGAAAAATTTCTGTCTTTATTACATCTAATATTACGAAGAAATCAGTCCCACTGTACTCGGCTAGATATTGGTCCGGTTAGGCTTTTGTTTAAGTAAAATTCCGGCTCTTTCATCAGGGTTTTGTTTACGTCCCCAATTCCCTAATCGCTTAATTATTTAACTACTTCTTAAGTAGAAATAAGTCGAAACCAGTTACTTTGTACTCGAATATTTGTAGTCTCGGGAAAAAAGTGGAAAGACAAATTTTTATGACAAACGGATACATAAATCGTAAATTTAAGGAAAATAAATTCTAGAGCTTTTTCTGTACCTCGTGCATCTCTCTCATTCATTAAATTTAGTTGTAAATGACGCTGTCGAAGTAACGGTTAATTTTTTAACATTATACAAGAATTGTACCCGTCTTTTTCTACATCTCCTTAAAGATGGGACATACGAAATCGTAATATCACTGGTTTAACATTGAAATCTGTGAGTAATATAAAATCGGAGAGCGGAATTAAAATATCAAATATTTTAATGGATTTTTTAACTCCCGTCAACTATACAGAAGTATCGTAAAAACATACCAGTAAATTCTTATCGGTTGGGTTAAGTTATGAATCTACTCGTTATTCACGTAATCGGCCAAATATCTTGCGGGCGGGCGGCTAACAGCCCAGAACCGGTCCCGGATAGAATGGAAGCGTTATATGTGTAGCATCAACCCAAGGTCGTAGGCTTCCACCGGCTAAACCGGGTGAGGTTGGTGCTCTGTAAAGCGCGTGCGCAAATCTGGCTTTTTGGAATCTGACAATACAGAGATTCCACTCCGCCACTAATATTCGAATATACAATAGCAATCTTATTTTTTTTCACGTGTAGTATAGAAATTTGTAATAAAATAGATAACGCGGTTATAATAAAATATTGTGCGATTATTTTCATATATTTAAAATTAATATGTATTTATTTTTTATAAAATACAAGGGAAGCGGCGCTTCCACCGCTTCTAATAACGGCACGCCACTGTAAAAGTGCATAGTTGCAAAATAATTCATTTTTATTGTTTCGGCTACAAACAGTTCAAATCCGATACTTTTGGAGCACAACCACGCTACTTTTTAACCATCAGATCTGGCAACGCTGGTTAGGCCCACCAATCGCCAAGCGGTATCGTTTCCAAACACTGGTTCGCTCCTCGCCAGGACGGGTTGGCCACGTGGTTTTCCCTGTTTTCTTCACGTCTGTAACGTCTGAATAGGGCCCAGTTACTTTTAAAACGACCTCCCGGAAGGCATACCCCTAGGCAGATCGCCCAAGTGTTGCGTTGCCATAACTTAACAAATAAACAAACAAAACAATCCGCCCCTTCGCCATGTTTGTGATCTAGCTTCCGCTTGCTTAGCTTGCACGTCATTTTTTATTTGACAGGTTTAAACTTAATAGAACTACAGTATTTTTATATCATTGACAACGTTTAAAAAGACGCTTTTCTGGCGGATTATTCTCGCAGTCTGACACGACTAGATACTGCTTTATACGAAGAGAAAGTTTCATTATTTCAAGATGCCGATCCATAAGAAGTAGCATCTTCGTTGTAGATCAAGAGTTGTGGCTTAAAGTAGAATTTGGTGACATCACAAACTATTTGGTTTTGACGACAAATTACTACACTCGTTTACAAATGAAAGCTTACGAATATCCTGATTACGTGTTCTTTCATAACGCCGCTGATGTGCAGTTGGGTTGTGGCCACTCTCATACCTCGTGGTTAATGTTGGCACCCAGTCTGATGATGATGATGAATCTGCTAAGCGATTATCTTTGCTTAACACTTTAATATTAACTCTACCGTATATTTATTACAAGAAGACACCAAGAAAGCAAATCGAAAGGTGAAAAATAAAGTTAGAACACAATTATTATCTATTTAAACTAAAATTTATTTTGTGGGTATTAACAAAAGGATTTGTGCAATCGACTTGTACACGCTTTATGATACTCGTGCAAAAGTTTATCTAATTATTTACTGATAACTAGCAATCTGATTCTTCTTACCTGAAACTCTTCTATTGATATTTACTTTATCCGTATTGAAATTTTACCGGTTAATTCTCGAGAGCCACGCAGATTGCCTTCGTGGTGAAAGCTCCTCAGTTTGAGGTCCTTGATGATAAATAATGCCGAGAATTTTTAAAAAAATGATATTCTTTGTTCTTGAGTGAAATAGCATTACACCCAATTAAATACCAATTCACCAATTCGCGACGAATAAGCAACACGAGAACTTCAGCTAAAGCGCTCGTAAACACAAATAAAACGTTAACAAACCACAAAGATGGCGCCGGATTTTGTGATGTCGACTTGAAACCTTTCCATAGTTTTGTTTTTACTACTGAAAAAAATTCAAATTTAAAACGATTTTGTTCTTTCAAATTTATTTCTAGGTCACGTACAAGACAAAAATGAACATTTGAACATAATTTGTCAAAGTTCAAAGGACAATTATCATGTAATTTAGTCTTAAATTCACTCTTGAAAAATACGAATTTTCAAAGCAATAATATTACAAACAGATTAAATACGTCTTAATTATGCACATTGGCAAAAAATTTTCTAAAAAAAAAAAGAAGTGTAACTTTCTGAATTCAAATAAATTATTATCATATTAAAATCTGAATATCGTTGATTGTTATTGCGGAAGTGAAAATTTCATCATTGCCAAATTATTATGAGGAAGATTTCGTGTCGATAACGTAAATCTTTTTGGAAAATCAAGAAGAATGAATCTAAATTAAGAGAGAAATTCTATAGGAATCGATGGCAGGAAGTGGGTTTAAAGATTACAGATGCAATACGACGAGCAATTAAATAATTTCGCTTAATTATCTCCTCTAAAATCCGATATATCCGGTAGTGAGTGGTATATATATATTTTATTTCTACAAATGAAATTCTTGAAAATTATCAATTTACAAGTATTACAACAATTATCAATTGTTAACCACTCGGCTCTCGGCTATTTTGATTGTTGCTCTAAGGATCCGGGTTCGAATCTGGACGAGCAATTTCAAGAACTTCTCATAGGCTATCTTTTCCGTATGAGTTATCTATTATTTTTTTTTACAACTCTTAACTATTTCCTTTAAAAAAAGATTTCCCAGTTGCATCTATTGTGGATCCGAACCGGGATGGGGAAAAGGCCAACTTAGTGCTCACTGGGGGGAAAGAACAAACAAAAAAATGGTAAAAATATTTTAATTTTATACAATTTATAAGTTTTATACATTAAAAACTCTCTGTAAAAATTCGAAAATAATGTTTTTGAGTTCTTATAGTTGGCTACAACTGTAAAAATAATTCNCCAGCTAATGCGCGTGTAAACACAAATAAAACGTAAACAAACCACAAAGGTGGCGCCGGACAATTGCGCATGCTCACGACGTCACGAGTGACGTCGACTGGAAACTATTGTTGCGTTAACAATAAATGCTAATAATATAATTTTGGCAATTGTCAAAGTGAATTATTCGAAGATTTTCTTTTCGAATGCTAATTTATCGAAAGCGAAATAGTTTTGAGAAAATGAATAATCAAAGTAAGTTAGATTATCTTATAACTTATTCATAAACATCTTATGGATGCTAATAAAATTATTTTACACTAAATTACGATAAGGATTGCTCTTACATCGTCTCGTTTCAATGAGATAATTAAAAGAGATTATCAATTAGTTTAATAATTAAACCCTCGAGGTTTTCAACCGATAATACTGTTTTTACTTAATTTTTATTGTATATTAAACTAGCAGACCCCGCCACGCGTTGTTGTGGCTCAAAATGTATCTATTATAAATGTATAACACCTCCCCCGTGAGGAAATATCGAAAAATCCCTTTTTAGTGTATATTCTCTTGACGTACCCTATTAAAACGCAAAAACCCGCATCTAAAATAGTGTATATAGAAGCAGAGTTTTTTAGGGTAAGCCTTAATCCTGTCCATCTTCCCCAGTGATGGGAATTTCGACATGTATATTACTGTATATAAAAACACGTGCCTATTCGAATGCAGCGTTGTGTCAAAATTTCAAAAGAATCGGTAGGAACAAACGAACATTACATTTTTATTTATATAGATAGATATAAGATGATCTGCTTTAGTTCATCCTCACAGAAAAGCGTAATGCCTCACAGAAAAGCAAACTTAGGTCGTCGTACTCGTAGCGCCATCTNCCACCGCTTCTAATGACGGCACGCCACTGGTAAAAGTGCATAGTTGCAAAATAATTCATTTTTATTGTTTGGGCTACAAACAGTTCAAATCTGCTACTTTTGGAGCACAAGCACGCCACTTTTTAACCATCAGATCTGGCAACGCTGGTTAGGCTTACCAATCGCGAAGTGGTACTGTTTCCAAACACTGGTTCGCACCTCGCCAGGACGGGTTGGCCACGTGGTTTTTCCTGTTTTCTTCACGTCTGTAACGTCTTAGGGCCCAGTTACCCTTAAAACGACCACCTGGAAGGTATACCTCTAGGCAGATCGCCCAAGTGTTGCGTTGCCATAACTTAACAAATAAACAAACAAAACAATCCGCCCCTTCGCCATGTTTTTGATCTAGCTTCCGCTTGCTTAGCTTGCACGTCATTTTTTATTTGACAGGTTAAACTTAATAGAACTACAGTATTTTTATATCATTGACAACGTTTAAAAAGACGCTTTTCTGGCGGACTATTCTCGCAGTCTGACACGACCAGATACTGCTTTATAAGAAGAGAAAGTTTCATTATGTCAAGATGCCGATCCATACGAAGTCAGCATCTTCGTTATAGATCAAGAGTTGTGGCTTAAAGTAGAATTTGGTGACATCACAAACTATTTGGTTTTGACGACAAATTACTACACTCGTTTACAAATGAAGGCTTACGAATATTCTGATTACGTGTTCTTTCATAACGCCGCTGATGTGCAGTTGGGTTGTGGCCACTCTCATACCTCGTGGTTAATGTTGGCACCCAGTCTGGTGATGACTCATCAAACAACGAGGAAGGTTTTCCTTTGGGGTAAAAAACTTTTTCATTAATATATTATTATTAATATATATAAAATTATTAATATTAAAAAAACTTATCATTATGGTATGTTATATGTAAATAATAAATAAGAATTTGTAAGTGAAGAATGGGAATTATTGTTTATATCTTAAAACATATGCACATTTTTATTTATGTAAATTAAACTAAAAAAACAGCTGGTTCACAATGCATTTCAAATTTTTTATCTGCTACTTTACTGAACACTTTAATACTAATTAACTCTATTGTATATTTTTTATAAACAGACACTAAGAAAACAAACTAAAAAGTGAAAATAAAGATAGAACACAATCATTATCTATTCGAACTAAAATCTGCGGTTATTAAAATTATTCAACGTTATTTTGTCGGCATTAACACAGGAATTTATGGCAGATTTGGTCTTTTCAGTGGAATATTAATACAGTAAGGTCTTGTTTTCACAGAATTAGTATTTGTGGTTTTGTGGAGGCTAATGTTTAGGCTAACACATTCCTAGTGTCACTAGACCTAACTCTGGAAATGGAAAACTGTGCTTTTAATATTCAAAAAATAAAGAAATATCAAATGCCACTCGCTGCAATGAATAACCTGCTTTGCATATATTTTGCTCAAGGATCGTACATACTGTCTATTCTATAATAAAATTGTGCTTTTATGTTTAAGAACGTTAGACTAAAATGTTCTTACAGTAAAAAATGCTCTAAAAATGGGTGACATTACTTTTATTTGCAATTTTTGTTTTTTTT
>NW_019385033.1:165470-196471 GCF_000671375.1 Centruroides sculpturatus
GGTATGTTATATATAAATAAGAAATAAGAATTTGTCGGGAACAACTTGAAGGTTACTGTGTAATTACTGTTTGTTACTAATGTAAAAAAATACGTTGTAAAAAGTAGCATGTTAAAAAAGCGTTAATGTTGCTCACCAAAATAACCTAACTTTGCTATCTGTAAGTGAACATTGGAAATTATTGGCTTATATCTTAAAATATACATATTTTTATTTGTGTAAATTAGACTGGAAGGATAACTGGCTCAAAATGTATTTCTAATTCTTTATCTGCTAAGTGATTATCCTTGCTTAACACTTTAATATTAACTCTACTGTACATTAATTACAAGCAGACACTAAGATAACAAACTGAAAGGTGAAAAATAAAGTTAGAACATAATCATTATCTATTCAAACTAAAATTTGCGCTTGTGAACTGAACTTCCCGCCACAACTCAATCCTTTTATAGGATTGAAGCAGAATTGGATTCCACCAATCAGCGCTTATCAGCGCTACAAGACGTCCGCCGATGGTATGATGTCTCCCAATCAATCAACTGTCGAGTCTTCAAAAGTGGTCCTATTGCCGTTTCTATGGTGACAACCGTCGCTCGTCGAACGAATGGAAAAGCGCGGGAAATCGCATGACAGACGATTTTTATCCCGACAGATACTTTATACGTATTGAAATTTTTCGGTTAATTCTCGAGAGCCATGCAGATTGCTTTCGTTGTGAAATCTCCTCAGTTTGAGGTCCTTGATGACAAATAATGGCGGGGATTTTAAAATTTTTAATGATAATGTACAACTGTAAAGTCTCTTTTTATGCGGATTTTTTATATGCGCTTTTCTGTAGAACGTATCCACCGCATAAAACGAGACCTTACAGTATTCTATTGAAATAATAGAAATATTGGACAATCGTTCTTCCCCGATAGTTAATCTAAATAAATTTTTTATTAATTTTAACTTGCTAAAACTTCTCTCGCACGAAGCAATAGAAACGGAAAGAGTTAGAAATATTCGAAGAGCGACATTGATATTTGGGTAAGACTCAATTAAACCAAAATCATGAAGAGCCTGTAGAATATTAAGTGGAGATGCAGTTTCTATATTTTGTATGAGTCGTTACTTCAAACTTAAAACTTTCAATTTCACGTGTGAATTCGTACTTTTTTAAATCTTTGCTATATTTAATAGCGAGATCTGCAGCTGATTTTTTTTAAATCAGCAACACTCGTGTATTGTAAAGAAGAGCCACAGAGAAAGCATAAATCAGCCTTTTTTCAGTAGCATTTTAAAGACCTCGGGGAACCCTTCGAGGCCCTATTCGGCCGCATAGTCCGCTCACCGCTTAATCCACCGTTGAGGTACCACTCACATATGCGTACCACTATAAAGCAAAAAGTTATGTCAGAATTTCTGCGCGCCTTTTACAACCTCGAGATAAGATTTTAATCGAAAGTTACCACGTTTTCTATTTAGCAATTTAGCAATTAAAAAAATCCCCGGGCAGATTTATTTTTCTTACAAAATGTTACCTTTATAGATTTCTAGCTCTGCACACTGTAGAAAAATCTAGAAATAGAGTTTTGTATATCGTAATAATATTAGTCGTTGCCAGAGAGCGCTATAAAGTAGAGAAAAATCTATAAATTTGAAAACTATAAACATAAATTTAAATTTTTCAAAACATAAATAAACAAAATTTCAAAAGTCGCTACTTTTGGCTGATTTGTCTGAGGTCTCCGCTATCTCACTACGTCCCTCTAAAAGTCGCCACGGTTGGAAACACTGGTGAGTAGACATCTAGGGTCTAAATAAGGCAAAATGTAAAAAAGGAGAAAAAATTTAAGGTTTAAAAATATAATTTATTGTGAACAGCAGTTTGGGTCCCCCTTCCAAGTGGGCCCTGTGCGAATGCACCTGTTGCACCTGCCTGGTTACGGCTCTGGTTAGAAGGGCAAATAGTTGAGTGGGGAGCGTGGTGGTAAGTCGATAAGGTGTCCGGTTTCCGAGACAGGTAGACAAGTTTAACGAAACAAATAAAAGTTTAATATATTCTAAATCTACGATATACATAAGGATTCAAACAAAATAATTAACATAGGGCGATAATACGGATATTAGATCTTACAACCGCGGCACGACTATTCTATGTCTTATGCCGCGTGGGCGGGCCTAATTTCTCGAACGCGGAGAGAGAGTTTACACATTTCTAACAAAATATCTCTAATCCTTATGGAGGTCGATGTCTTCTCTTTTCATATGGCGAGTCGTCGATGATAACGGCTTGGAAGAGGTCTGTTCTATGAGGCGTCTTGATATGACCATCGGTATCCACCGGATATGGCGGGTATATCGAACACTATGGGGACGAACACCTTTCTTTTGGACGACCTCCCGGAATTGTCATTGTCTCTTCCATTTAAGCATTTAGCCTGGGAAAGTCAATCATGTGATCGGCAGTTGTTTAGAAACGAAAGTTGCTTTTGCAGGTGCGAGTTCAGCGATGACTTTCGTTGATGTAACGATGTCGCTTTCCTTTCCTTTCACAATCGGATGTTATCACTTTGCAACTGACTGTTAAGATTCTCATCCGTTTGTTGATAGTAAAGCTGTCATTCAATCCGTGCTCTGTGCAATGTTTTCTAACGATCGCGACAAATGTTAAATAAAAAAATTTCTTAAAAATAGATTTTAATATCCTTGAAAATCATGGATCTCACAATAGTACAGTAGAAGCCAAATTCTTCGGGGGTAATCCTTACTCTCTCTCTCTCTCTCCCTTCCTCACGGGGGGGGACAATTTCGAAAAATCCCTTCTTAATGTACGTTCTCATGACGTATCCTAACTGTATACCAAATTTCAACTTTCAACTTTTAACCGTTTGAGCTCTGCACTTTATTATTATTATCATTATCAACCCATCTCGATTATAAGATTTAATATTTATATTTATAAATAGAAATCAAGAGTAAGAAAATAACTCGTTAAAATGTAACTTTTATTATTCACAATGATGTATTTATATATTGGATTTTTCAAAATAAACGAAATAGAAGCAGTGAAATAATCTGAGAAAAGTTGCAAGTCCTGTAAATAAATTCGCCCACTGTGTAAAATAAAACCACTGAACACTTAGTTGGTCGCGGATTCGGTCCTCACCAATGTGTTAACCACGAATTTTCCGGGTTTTCTTCATGTGTCTAACACCTAAATAGGGACCAGTTTTTCATAGAAAGTACTCCCAGGTGAGGCATTCTTGGCCGCTGATGTTTTGCGTTGTCTTATTCCATCAATCCAATTCTATAATCAATTCGATATAATTTTATTTTATCATAGAATTTTCCGTTTATACATTAATAATTAAACATTTATATAAAAATAAAATAGAAAGTTCAGTAATGGTATTTTATTTTCGTTTGTTTTCATGACTATGTTTTTAATTAAAATTAACTAATATAAAGTCAAGAAAATCGAAAGGAATTTTTTTTATTAATTTTATATACTTCAATCATTTTTTTAATATAATATTTTCAAAATGTCTAAATTCATACAAAATTTCTTTAGGTAATTTGTGCTATATTTGGCTGTAACTGTCAGACGCTATTTGGCTATATCTGGCAACTTATTCTTTCCGACATTTTGATTGTGGAACGTGTAAGAAGAACAAATGGTAAGAAATCCGATTTCATCTGCTTGATAATTTATTATAGAATACATTAAGTATTAATTTTAATCAAAGTGACTAATCTCGAGTTCGATTAAAGTTATTTTAATTACAAGAATTTTTTTAAAAACACTAATATTAACATTTTAACGAATCGTTTTTCATCAGCTTTATGAATTCGAATTCTATAAAGGAAATCAACGAAAAAAAGAAAAACTTATGTTTTGTTAATTATTTTAGGCTAAACGAACCAAGAAGGTTGGTGTTGTGGGAAAATATGGAACACGTTATGGTGCTTCTTTACGTAAAATGGTGAAGAAGATTGAAATAACTCAACACGCGAAATATACTTGCACGTTTTGTGGAAAGGTAAAATGTTTAATTAAAATGCCTCAGTGTCCCTTTTTTTCTTACTAAAATATAAATTTTCGTCTATAATAATGTATCTTCTATTACCAGGACTTATTATACTGGCACTACAGAAATATTACAAAGTTTTACAGAAAAACATTTTTTATTTTACTTAATATACCTGGACACATACATAGTTTTGCGTTTCGGACATTCTTGTCCCTCCTCAGCAGGTACTTTTGTATATTCTATAACAATAAAATTAAGTATTTAAAATTACAATATATTAATTATTATTAAAGCAATTAATATTACTTTGTAATATTTCTGTAGTGCCAGTATAATNTTTTTTATTTTACTTAATATACCTGGACACATACATAGTTTTGTGTTTCGGACATTCTTGTCCCTCCTCAGCAGGTACTTTTGTATATTCTATAACAATAAAATTAAGTATTTAAAATTACTTTATATTAATTATTATTAAAGCAATTAATATTACTTTGTAATATTTCTGTAGTGCCAGTATAATAAGTCCTGGTAATTGAAGATATGTTGTTATAGGCAAAAATTTATATTTTAGTAAGAAAGGTAAAATGCTTTATTTGTTACTGCTACTGTGGTATAATATATCCTTTAAGGTGATGCAAACCTGTATAATTTTACTTGCATCTTCATAATGTTGCTACTGTGTGTTTTTTCATACATTTAGGGTAGCCATTAGGTCCCTCTTGGTACTAAGGTATACTCAAAGTATATTTTGTAAATGCTAATAATTTTTTCCATTTTCCAATCACTAATGTTATGCAATTTTAAATATGGGTTAAAGTCCAGATACGTATACCGTCATGGCGGCTCATCTCTGATTCCAGCAAACAGTGGGGGCGCACGTTCTAACCTAACCTATTCTAATAATTTGGTTGGTAGTAATTATGGTAATTTATTAGAATAGGTTAGGTTAGGTTAGGTTAGATTAGAACGTGCGTCCCCACTGCTGGAATCAGAGATGAGCCGCCATGACGGTACACGCATCTGGACTTTAACCTAAATATGAAATCTGATATAATTTTGAATACTTGGTTGAGAAGTGTTTGTGTAATTTATTATATAGATCAGGGTGTGAATGCTTTTCATTTGCGACATCCTGTTTTATGTATCTATATATAGGTACATAAAACAGATATACAAATAACATTGGTTACTGATGACAAATCATAAAACAATTTATTCCAAAAAGATTCTTTCATAGACATATTACTAAACCAAATGATTGCTGTAATTAATTGGACTATTTTTTGCTACTGTTAATTTAATAATTAGAAATTAAGTAATTTGGTATTAGATAGGGTGACTAGATTTTTTTGTAAAATCCGAGGAAATATGTGAATCGTCACTTTTTAGGGTACGTGTTGCAGCCTACATGTATAAGTACTGTCAAATGGGTACTGTACATATGCCTAAGCATTTTAATTTTGATTGAATTCATTCACTTCAATTAAATAGCTCACCTCCAATACAGTTTATAACTGTTTACTTTTGGCACTTTTTTTAGCCATATTTTTTTGTGTTTTAAAATTTGGCTCCTTTTGGCAAAATTAATTAAGAAATTACCTGGCAACTCTGAAGACATTGGACACATCCTCTGATGGAAACAAAAACTGGCAGCAGCAATATTACAAAAACTACAAGGAAACAAAAAAAGGGGGGACCAGACAGGGAAAAGACTCCTTGCTGGGAACTGAGGATCAAAAATGGGGCCTATTCAGAAATCTGGGATGGATGGTGACCCTATATTATAAGTAGACATTAGATGCCATCTCTTATTGAAATTATTAATTATAATAATTTAATATTTATTAAATAATTTGGAACAGTCTGGAAGAAAAGAATAGGCCTGGAGTGGGATTTGAACCTGCAACCCCCACTTACCATGCGATTCTCTGCCATTTATGCCACTCGCACTTCTAGGCTAATTCTTTTCTTCCAGATTGTTTTAAATTATTATAATTAATTTTGATAAGAGATGGTACCTAATGTCTACATCTAATTTCTAATTGTTAATAGTAGCTAAAACATAGCCCAATTAATTACAGTGATCATTTGGTTTAGTATTAGTACATTGGACAAGGACAAATGCTAATTTGCATACTAATGAGATAAGTGTGCTTGTTTATTTTTACATAAAAAAAATCAAATTTCTGCTGATTATTTGATACTACAGGATGTAGGGCATCTTCAACATTTTTTTCAGAATTGATCAATCTTTTGGTTTTACAATTGTCTATGCTGAAAATGCTGATTTGCATAAATATGTCATATAAAATTTAATTATTGTTTATTGACTAAGTTAAGCAGGTCAATAAATTGGTGATTACTATGACAAATCAACTAGGACTCCGGTCCTTCATGTTTTACATTAACTTGATTTTTGGTATATTACCACTATCTACAGTTTTTGGAATCAGTTTTTCACACACACAACTTTGAAAATGGTCAAAAACACAAAAATTATTGATCTTATATACAAAATAACTCAAAAAAAATAACTCTGATGATTTAGTTGAGTTATTTTTTGGCTCATTTTAAAGCTTTTTTTTTTTTTTTAATGCTCTATCATTTGACATGCAAAAGAAGTATCCTTGTAAGGAAAAAAATTTTCACAAGTTTTAATTTTTGAAAATCTCTGAAATACAACCTTCAATTTCTTTAAAATGATTATGAAATGTCTGAATTTAAAATGCAAACTTATATCCAGATTTTTATGATGGTATTATAGTAAAAACAAGTGCTGCCTATGCTGTATATTTTTAGTGCATATTACAGTGATTTTTTCTGAATGTGATAACATTATTCATAAGAAATTTTGTAAATATAAAGTTTAATCCTATAAGTGAAAATATACATTAATAAAATCTAAAATAAAACCCATGAGGTAAACTCATAAAACATATTAGCTTAAATTAAATTAATGCAGCATTTCTCATTCTTTTTATGTCTAATAAAATATCTTAAAAAATTCAGGAATACTATAGATTGCACCCTATGGAATTTCGGGACTTTGAATATATATTTGAACTCAGGGAACCGAGTTGAGTTCAACGATACCCTACTTTTGGACTGGAGGCGAAAAATAAGAAAGTTATCATACTTTTTTCCGGCAATCGCACGATGATCGGGAGTTGCGTTGCTCTCTTTGCTAAGCCTATCTAGTGTTTAACAGGCAGTCCGGCAAGTCGGCCATATATATATACCTTCAACAGAGGCAGATGTTGATCCATGAACACACTGATCGTCTGCAATTGGAGTTAAGTCCTTTTCAAACACCCTCGCACTCCTCGATCTCTGGGACTACAGCCCCTCAGTCTCGCTATCGCTCACGGTTGGCTAATACTACAAACCATTATCGTGGCTTGTCCAACAAACCTAACCTATCCCTCTGGGAGATGACCGTAGTTCGACATCAACTCCCAGAGGGATAGGTTAGGTTTTCTTCTATTTTTTTTACAGTGGATTTAATATTTAAGGATGTAAGTCCTCAAAATCTTGGATTAAGTTTCTGGCAATAGCAATCAAGAGTTGTGTCGCTTGCTGTTACAATGCATTTTATGCCATTATCTCACCATCTTTATTGATGATAAAACTTTAACAACTTAGACATCTACAGAGGATATTGTTGCTTAATATTCTCAATCAACTTGAGGAAGGGGTCCACATTCTGTTGCTGCACGTCACAGAGCCACAGATATTCGCACAGATGCAAAGCTAGTTTATCATCTCTTATTCCTCCATGGCTGAGTCACCTTTGCAGTGGTCGCCAGTTAGACTCTACAGCAGCGTTTCTCAAAGTGGGAGATAATGCCCCCTTGTGGGCACTGGAGGCTTTCAGGGGGCAGTAGAAGGCTCAGTGATTAAATATGAGTTTTATTTCTTCTCATTGAAACATTCTTTGATCTTAGAAATAAGATATGGGTCACACTCTATCTATCCTATCCATATAATAATGCATGTTTAAACATTATATTTGCAATAACTATTTTTAAGATACGCAATAGATGGTAATGTAAAAAGGTAAGTTAAAAATATGGGGGCACTAGATTTTTTTTAATCTCAAAGTGGGCGGTGGTCGAAATAAGTTTGAGAACCTGTGCTTTACAGTTTGTGTATTGGCACCATCTTTGGGATTTATAAAATTCTCACTATGATTCACAGTTTGGTGCTCGTATCCATATTCTTCTAATCCACTATATCCTTTCCAAAGATCCGAGATGACTGTAGTTCTGGGTTCCACATGTTTCTGTAGGAGAACAACCAACGTTAGCTTGTCTCAGCAGTTTTCAGGACATATCTCTAATTGGTAGCCTCCTCCTCAGTCGATCATGCCCAACAACCACTGTCCATCCACCATCCTGCCACGATTATATTTTTGACGTCCTAATTTCATTTCATCCACTTTTACTATGTGACCAGGTCTGCCAATTTTTCCTTTTGAATCGTACTCTGTGTCTAATGCATTCATGGTGACCTCATGACAGTAATTAAACTAATCTACTATGGTATTTCTGGAGGTCTTTTCATCTTCAAACAACGATTTGTGGATTGCTTAGTCTCATCTGGTGTGCCCAGCAGTACATTAGAATGACTACTTTCCGTGGTGACCTAATGACTTCCTCAAAGAAAGTACCAGCAGTGATCTATTGCTGCTGTCCGTGCTTTTGGCATTGCAGGCATCTCTGTCCTTTGTGCTTATCTTTCTCTAGGGTGAACACTTATAATTTCATTCACACTGCATTTATTACACTTTTTTGCTTTACGAAGGAGTCCTTGATCTTGTAACCACTCGATACATGTTTCCTTATCTTTGACTACGTCTAATGCTAACTTAAGGAAGTTCATTTTCAAAACTGCTGCATAGAAAATTAAACAGACAACACCGTAATTGGAAGCAACGCTACCTAGCAGTGAAAATGTGCAAACCAAACTAGTTAAATAAATAAATAACTTAAATAACCTAATTTTAGTTAAATAAATAAAATTAAATAAAAATAAATAACTAACCTAAATAGAAAAGAAAATTAAGCAGACGATACCATAGTTGCTAGTACTGTCACCTTGGACAGCAGCCATATCACATTGAAAATACTGGTTCTTGTCCAATCATCGAAGTGAAACTGCATCAGGCCCAGTCAGTACTTGGGACGGAGACAACCTGGGAATATTGGGTGCTGCTGTCACTATTTCTTTGAAAAGAAAATTAAGCAGACAACACCACAGTTGCTAGTACTGCCACCTTGTGGAAAACTAAAATGGCATAGAATGCATTGAGAAAGTCAAGAAATTGTAAATATGACAGGGTTGTGGAGTCGCGTAAAAATCTACTGACTCCGACTTTTCCTTACCAATCCGATTCCGGCTAAAACACCAAAACTCCATGACTCCGACTCCACAGCCCTGGCAGGGCTGTAGAGTCACGTAAAAATCTACCGACTCTGACTCCAACTCCGGCTAAAACACCAAAACTCCACGACTCCGACTCCACAGCCCTGAAATATGATAACTTTGTTATTTTTTGTCTCTGGTCCAAAAGTAGGATACTGTTGAACTTGTCTTGGTCCCGAGTTCAAACATATACTCAAAGTCTCAAAATTCCATTGGGTGCAATCTATAGTGGCCATATATATATACCTTCAACAGAGGCAGATGTTGATCCATGAACACACTGATCGTCTGCAATTGGAGTTAAGTCCTTTTCAAACACCCTCGCACTCCTCGATCTCTGGGACTACAGCCCCTCAGTCTCGCTATCGCTCACGGTTGACTAATACTACAAACCATTATCGTGGCTTGTCCAACAAACCTAACCTATCCCTCTGGGAGATGACCGTAGTTCGACATCAACTCCCAGAGGGATAGGTTAGGTTTTCTTCTATTTTTTTTACAGTGGATTTAATATTTAAGGATGTAAGTCCTCAAAATCTTGGATTAAGTTTCTNGTTGAGGCGCACGTTTTAAACGTGTAAACGTGTACGTGTGACGTTCGGCGCCGCTTTCCCGTAAGCCTAAAAGTTTGACAATGGTGTTTGGATAGTCAGTGGAATCACGCTCGACAGTCCATACACCATCGTCAAACTTTTAGGCTTACGGGAAAGCGGCGCCGAACATCACATGTACACGTTTAAAACGTGCGCCTCAACCTCTCTATTATTTTTTTTTGCAGGTATACACTCCTAGTATTATTAAATTTTAGCTTTTCAGATATAAAAGTTTATTAACTTGATTATTAGATTAATGCCAAACAATTGCTGGATTATGTTGGCTGTAATGAGGCCAAATTACTTGATATTTAATTTTACCTCTCCTATACAGTCAAACCTTGGTTTATGAACAAAATTTTGAACACCATATTTGCTCCAGTTGTCATACAATAACTCTGTTTTCAAACAAGCTACTCGGCAGAGCCAACCACTGATGTGATATCTAATGACATGAGGTGAATCTCAGCACCATTACTGAATCAGTAGTCCTGTCATTAATTGGTGAGGCTACAGACTTTCTTAAACATAGGATATATAGGAAGTTGGCCATCACAAACCATCAATGACAGTGTTATTAAAATTAGATTTCAATGCACATGTGGGTAAGATACTACTACTGGGTTTTTGTATGTGTCACAATTTAAATTAAATTAATAAAAACTGCATTAAATAATCGAGATTTGTGTAATATAAATGACATTCAATAATTTGTATTTAAAGGTGCTTAACTCTAAATAACAAAAATTTATTATTTAAATATATATTTTTATTTATCTCATTAGTACATAATGTTTGGCATTTTATTTGACAATATTAATTAAATGCAAGAACTTTTAATTAATGAACATCTTTTAGGAAAACATGGGTATCTGTGAATCAGAAAAAAAAATTTAATTATCATACAAAAATATTATTAATTACTTTTCTGAATTTTCAGGAAAAGTGAACAGTAGCAAATTATTCTTTCCATAAATTATGCATTTAACTCTTTTCATTTTTAAATTAAATTATAAACTATAGCACAAGAAACAAAGGAAATCTGCGTCAGGTAAATTGAAATCAAAACTAATGAAGTCACTTGCATTAAACAGAAAATGTAAATTGTGGGATTATTGTTGTACCATGCTTCAGCCAGTGGTGCATTGAATTCTTTAGTCATTACATTGCATATTTTCTCATTGTCCATCTATGTGTTTCTAATTTGTGAGCTGGCAGCATAGCATCACTTTGCAGCAAAGTGTTCTTTGACTTTGGTATTTTTCTTTTACTGTGCATTATTTCTTCTAGTTTTTTATTTGTTTATTCCAAAAGTTACTGTGGGGCCTAAGAAAGCTAGTGTAAGCATAAAGACAAAAAGGGAGAGTGAAAATAACAACAGGTGAAGAAAGAGATAATATGGAAGCATGAAAATGGCATTCATGTCTCAGATCTGGCTATGAAGTTTGACTTGGGAAAGTCATTGATCTGTATCATTCTCAAGAACAAGAAAGCAATAAAGGATGTTAATGTTGTCAATGGAGTGGCTATGATCACTAAGCAAAGATTACAGACCTTAAAAGTAGAAAAGTTACATCTTGATTTTGGATCAATGAAAGGCAGTTGGCTGGTGACAATATTTTGGAGACTTGTTTGTGAGAAAGCAAGGCTTTTGCATCAAAATTTGCTCAAGAAAACCACAGGTTCAAGTTCTGAGACTGGTGTGTTTAAGGCTAATTGTGGCTGTTTGAAAAGTTTGAGAATCAAAGTGACTTGACATGAAGAGATTTCAAGTGTGGACAAAAAAGTGCAGGAAAAGTTTGTGAATGGATTTGGTGCAAATGTGATTGTTGAGTGGTTTTATTCCCCAGCAAGTGTTTAATTGTGATGAAATTGGATTGTTTTGGAAAAAATGCCAAACAGAATGTACATAACCCAAGAAGAAAAGGTTTTGCCTAGAAACAAACCAATGATGGACAGACTAACTCTTTTGCTTTGTTGCAATGCTAGTGGTGATTTTAAGGTGAAACTGTTGCTTACGTATCATCTGAGAACCCCCATGTGTTTAAGAGAAATAACTTTATGAAAAGTAAGTTGTCTGTTGTAGAAGGCTAACAGTAAAGTCTGGGTGACCAGACAGTTTTTCCTGGAATGGGTCCATGAACTTTTTGCTCCTAGTGGGAGGAAATATCTTAATGAAAATAATTTGCCACTGAGATGCCTGCTTTTGATGGACAATGTTCCTACCTACTTCAGGCATGGAGACCAATTTACTGGGAGAGTTCAACTTCATTACCGTGAAGTTTCTGCCTCCTAATATGACTCCACTGATTCAGCCAATGGATCAACACATCATTTCTAACTTTACCAAGTTAAATGATTGCTGTAATTAATTGGGTTATTAATATGCTATAATTAATAATTAGAAACTAAGTAATGTTGGTACAGTAGAACCTCGATTATCCGACCCCCGATCAACCAACCCCTCGGTTAACCGATCGTCCTAGTCGGTAAATTTCAAATGTCCGCTAGTGATGTGGCGCTACAATATTTGGCTATGTCTTGGCTACTTTAATATTATTTTTACGTGTTTTAGCTGGCAACACTCATTCGACCATGAAAGGGAGCCAGTATTTAAACGAAGCTTAATTTTCTAATTTTTAACGATACAATAGCGACGATTATTATTTTAAAAAATTTTTGTTAGGCTTAACATCGATGAAAATTTAACGCAAAGTAGGTTAATAGTGATATACTAATATACTAATTACATGGGATATAATAATATACTACACTAATAATGGATTTTTTCATACTTTTCAATTATCCGACCAACCCCAGTCCCCAATTAGGGCGGATAATCGAGGTTCTACTGTACTAGAGATAGACATTAGTTCTTTTCTTCAAGAATATTCTAAATTATTTAATAAATTACAATTATTAAATTAGATAAGAGATGGTGCCTAACTTCTACCTCTAGTACCAAATTATTTAGTTTAATTATTAATTATAGCATATTAATAGTTTGATTAATTTCAGCAATTGCTTGACTTCTACCTCTAGTACCAAATTATTTAGTTTAATTATTAATTAAAGCATATTAATAGTTTGATTAATTTCAGCAATTGCTTGGCTTAGTATCTATACATTGATAAGTTCATTTATATATTTCTAACTTTAAAAAGTATTACACCAAACCACTTTTTCAAAGGTACTTTGAGATCATCTCTGACACGGAGTTCTCTCTCTCTCTCTGTGACTTCTGGAAGAACCACTTCAATATCTTCCATTGCTTAGGTCATATTGACAGGGCCTGGTAGCAAGTGACTTGCAGGATCTTGAATTCAGCATGGAGGAACTCTGGCCTGATTGTGTTGCAGAGAAATACTTTGAGGGATTTGAAAGAGAGCTTACTATAGTTGTCAATGACATCATATTTGTAATATTATCAATACCCTAATAAGGCAGTAGCAAGTTGTGTCATTAACCTTTTCAATGACAATGCTATGTCTCACTTCTGTAACATTGTGAAATGTAGGCAAAAGCAAATTTCATTACATAAATTTTTAGTGAAAAAGAGGCCTAATGACTCCCAAGCAGAATCTGCTAGTGAGAAGCAGAAAATCCAGAACGTAAGAGAAAAAAACTAATGAAGTGCATATATTTGATATTGTGAGCCCCTGAGGTAGGATGGAGTCATACCTCTTTCGGGTCGCATTACAGGCTGGTTAAGCCTGCCCACTGGTCATAGGATGGCTTGTTTATTTTTTTTCTATCCCGAAGGATTGGGATTCTTTCTGTCAGGTCGAGTGGAGGAGGTGAGAGGGGTTGTCGGTAAGACGTTGGCAATATTCAAGTAAAAGACACCATTTAACAATAAAACAAAAATTTATTAAACAATAGCTTAGATAACATAACTAACTTTAAGATTCTATCGAACTTACATGCGGAAGTGAATGGGTGCATGCTGAGAGAGAGTTTACAATATTCATTATCATACCTCTAGGGTTGTGGTTACAGAATGACGTGACCTAGATCTGGACATGAGGGACCCTCTTTCTTCTGACGGCTTTAGACGGATGGCGATGTTGGACCACCTTCTTCTTCTGTCGCCCTTCTTTTATACCTCTAGTCACGTTATCCCCTTTTGCCATTCGCAAATTTTTTTGCAATAAGATCCCTGTGATTCATTCTCAAGTTCCTGAGAGATAGGAAACGGCTCTGGGGAAGGAAATGTGTTCATCCATTTATTTATAAGATTTCAAAAGAGGGGGAAAATAGAGGCTTTCTTTGTTTAATTTTAATTTCTTTTTATAATTTTATTTGGTCCAATCCTCACAATATTATTATTATTATGGAGGGGAACTCCCATTCCAAGAAATAACATCCCTTCCCTTCCACCTCCTCTCCATCCTTCATCTGTGCCATCAAGATTTCTCAGCATGGATAAGGGTGAATGAAATTGTCTTTCTTATTTATAAACTACTGTATTTGATATTCAGTTGGTATGTTGTATATAATATATTATTGCATTTGTAGGCATTTTTATGGATGAAATACAGCTAAAATGGTTAAAAGGGGGTTCAGGAATGGATTAATCTATTTTACATTGTTTCTTATGGGAAATTTTGTTTTGGTTTCAGAACAAATCAGTTTCTGAATAACTTAGGAAAAAATTAAGTTTGTGAACTGAGGTTTGACTGTATTTTAGCTTGAATCTTTTTAAAAGTAAAGATTTTTGTAACTTGTAGGATATTTTATAAACGTTTATTTCTCTATTTTAGTAAAATTAAAAATTTTTTGAATTTATTGAGATTTTCTGTTTATTATTATTTTTTAATATATATATATATATCTGTTAATAGGAAACAATGAAAAGAACATGTGTGGGTATATGGAAATGTAGAGCGTGTCAAAAGACTGTAGCTGGTGGAGCATATGTTTACAGGTATTATTTATTACAATTCATAAGCATTATGTGAGTTCATTACATTTCATTCAGAAAATAAATTCACAAATCACTTTTTAAATCAACTGTACAGGAAACTGCAGTAAGTGTTTACTTAACACTGTTTCATTTTTGTTTTGTTGAGAAAACTAAAAGTACATTTGTAATCTTTTACAATTATTGTATTTTCTTTATAAATAGTAAAACTGATTCTATGAGATGGAAATTAAGTGGAGTTTGCAAACATGATCAAAAAGAATAATTGAATTTGTTTCTTGAAATCTGATTAATATAATTTGCATTCACTATACTTTTATCTTCTTCAAGTAACATGAACCTGCATCCACATTAAAAACAAGTAATGTCAATGTAAATTGTAAACAAATTTGCCTTGTTTGCCTCGCCATTTTAAATTTATATAGCACCCTATGTGGTTTAGAATTGCCAATTGATAGTTTTTGAACTGTATGGTGATGGGGGTGTTCCTTACAATTTTCACTTTGTAAAAATTTTTTATTGCTTATTTTTACCCATCACCAATGATGAGAATGAAGCTTTCCTCTGCATACTATACAGTCACTTACTTATTCACAAAATATTGGATAAATAATTATCTTATATTTAAGAAAGAATAATAAAAACAAGTGTTTAGCTCACATTTATTTCAATATTTAATATTAGGATTGCTTTGGGTCTTTATTCAGAAGTTTGATGCTTTGTGACTAGAAATTTGCCATAGGAACTGTAATTTTGTTTTACTTCAATTAAGTTATGATAAAATTGGTTTTGTTATAAGTTGTTTTGTGTATGGCCATATTTACAATCAAGGATTGGAGTTAAGAGTTCAAGTTAACCAATAACAATTCCTTTTACTTTTAGTATGTGAATGGTGACTTGTAACTCTGATAATTCTTGCTCTTTTGTTGTGATATCATTAAAGTTGAAGTTTACAAGAACCAATGTTAAGTGAGCCCTTACTGTACTTTTTTTTTTATTTGAGCTTTAAACAAAATTCAAACTATAAATGTATGTTTCTTTAATAGAAAATTCGTATTGTTTCTTTGAGATTAAAATAATTTAATGTTTCAATTTTTTTTTCTTTTTATAGCACAACTGCAGCTGCAACTGTAAGGAGTGCAGTTAGACGTTTAAGAGAAATGAAAGAACAATAACTTGTATTAGAATTTCTGTGGAAATACATAATTTAACAGAAAACTACTTTGTCTGATTTATTTATTGCTGAAAAAATACAGTGAACATCTATTATAATGAATACTTACTAGTTAAGTAAATTACATCAATAAACATCATTTTTTGGGTTTCTCAATATAGTTAGCCTGGACGAGCAGTTTTAGCAGTAATATGTCACAAATGAAAGATTATAAGTGTATTTTTGAAACCGTGCCAGTAATTGTTTAGTAATTCGAACACACAAATCATTTATCCTATTCATTCAATCACTTGGCAAATCTCATCATTACATTTTATTTAGTTGATATGTGTTCATTGCATTTGTACATGTTTCGGGCATTTTGTGCCCCTCCTCAGTCAACTTTAGATTACAGATCACTGAAAGTTAAAACCATAAAACTCCGTTACACATTCAACTTCTTATCATCCAATTACTCGTCTTACATCAAAATCGAAGAAGTTAAATGTGTAACAATTTTAAAGGTTGAAACCTTACAAAGATCTGTAATTTAATGGATAACAAGAAGTTGAATGTGCAAAGGAATTTTATGGTTTTAACTTTCAGTGATCTGTAATCTAAAGTTGGCTGAGGAGGGGCACAAAATTCCCGAAACGTGTACAAATACGATGAACACGTATCAACTAAATAAAATTTAATGATGAGATTTGCCAAGTGACTGAATGAATACCATAAATGATTTGTGTTCGAATTACTAAGATTATAAGTGATTTATTGTTGATTTTTAAAAAAAATATGAAAAGTACAGATAAAAAAGAAAAGTGTAATAAAAATTATTGTTCGGAAAATATAATTAATCTCGGATAAGATATAATCTTTAGCATCAAAGATTAAAGTACTCTTAATTAATCTTTGATGCTTAATAAACAGATATTTTGAAAATTTTTGGGTGCTGTTTTTTGGAATATAAAGCCAGACAATTGCTTCATATTTTCGCAGTTTGGTGAATTTCGGTTGAACTATGGAAAACATCAGAGTTTAAAAAACAAGTCGGATAACATCACTAAACATCAAGCGATTTACAAAAATGCTTGGAAACGGTAAAACTACCTACTAACCAAATAGATAAACCAACTTCTCGCCGTAGTGCGATTCTACGGAAGCTATCGACAACCTGACGCATTAACTAGAGAGCTTACCTCAAGACCAGTATATCTATCGACTCTGCTTTAACCACCAAAATATAATAACATCAACACTATATACAAGTTATGCTAAATTTAGTTTTTGGGGTTCGGGGAGCTTCAAAACGGCAAAATTTGCAAAACGAAATATCCGGAGAGTCATATTTCACGGGATTTCAATACTTGACCGTGTTATATACGTAACAAGTAGGAAAGTAAAATATAACATCATTTTACTCTTGACCGACAGAGGCGCTGGTGTCGTGGAGCTTGATGAGGTGAGACGCTTTAGCCGATTAAAGTGTGCGTTGTGTGCATGTATTACGAAACAAATGTAAAATGCTTGCTTTTTCTCACTCATTGGGGGGGATTTTTTATTAATATAAATCAAACACGAAATGACTTATCAATAAATAATGTGAGCGCGAGTGCCGTCCTTCATAGAAAGAATCCATGAACTTATTTCAAATAAGCAACAAACTTCACACAAATTTGCTTTAAACAAGTGAATTTAATAATTTATAGAAATATTAACTCTTCATGAATTTCTTGAAATATCTACTTTTATCATAAAAAGTATTCCGTCATGATTGACGGGGGGATTTGCGAGTCGGAGAAGAGCCAACTAGACCGAAGTCTCCATGGGCCATATTCTGGTCACTGTCTCTCGTCTCTCGCAAGCCGATCGCTGATTGGCTAATCATTTGGATTAGCCAATCAGCGACCGGCTAGCGAGAAACCAGAGACAGTGACCAGAATATGGCCACGTCAACTAAACAAGAACAAGACGGGGAAATTTCTAGTTATGCTAATATACCGTAGTCTGGGGTTACTTTGGTATGGTATGGTTTTTGCACTTTTTGCACCTCTGATCAAATGACTGTTACGAACCGTTTTGCATTGTGTTAGGTAAATATGATGATGATTTCTTGAAATTCACCAATATTTTCACTCCCAGGTCAAGCGTTTAAAAATACTCCCACCTTTTTCTTGTCCTAAAGTTACCCTTTAAGTAGGGGTAACTTTAGGACAAAGTGTTTTTTTAACAGTATAAAAGTAGGATTGTCGCAACGTTAGACTGTCACCAATCTTTATTTATCAAAAATAGTCCCCTGCATTAAGCGGGGTCTTACTGTGTATATATATAGGCTATATACATATTATATATATATCAATCATATTAGCGGTGAAACAAATGAAACCAAATTGTACATAATGTTCAGGATAGATAATTTAATAGTTATTTTACACAATAAATATCCTGGCGACTTATCTTTTTGGGTGGCTTGCACTATATCTACTGTATAGTCCAGGATGTTGTCCTTATTTGGCCATTTCCAAATACAACCATTTTTCTCCATAGCCCTTATTGAGTATCTTTTTCTGTTTTAATATCAGTCCAGGATAAAGAACACCTTCATAATTTATTAAAACAAACGTTCCCTCAGATAAATATTTTAAATCGTGTTGTAATCTATCATCGATTGATTGTAGAGGAGTGAAAGGATGCTCGTCTTCTATTTCCCCAGGTACCCACGTCATACTGTCGTCAGACTCCGCATAAGGAACCGTTGCCAAGTTCATGTCATCACTTGGAGTGTCCTCATCTGATTTATCGTTCCTTAAAGCTCACTGGGTGAGTTTGCTACAGTCGCAAAGTTGCCCCTTATATGTTAGATTTTTCAATAAAGTATTTTTTATAATCAAATAATTATTTTTAAATATTATCAAACATTTGATTATAATAGATAATAGTTATTTATTTCAAAATATTTATCTTTGTTTTCAATAGAAACTAGAGTTTTCTCAACAGATGAAAGTTTCTGGAGCATGTGTTGATCAAAGAAAATGTAACCTAACTAAAAATGGCTGCCTAAAAGGCAGGAAAACAAACAGAGCTTCTGGGCCTTGACATTATGTGGCAGCATAGTCGGAGTATTAGAACCAAAGACAACAGTTTGTATATCATTGAAATGGCAGTGGCATTTAATTTAAATTCATTCAAAACAGTGATTGTCCTAAAGTTACCCTACTTGTCACAAAGTAACACCAGTCTACGGTATATAATCAAAGTTATGATTGAGAGCACAACTTGTAATAATTCCTCTTAATAAGTCTATCTTCTGTTTTAAAAAAAAATATACAGAAAAATGGCTTTTTTAAAAACTCTCTGTAGGTACTAAGAGGGCCTTCATTAGCAAGCCCATTATAGGTTCGGCCAGGCCCACAATGGGGCAGCTGGGGGCAGGATGGCCGAGCGGTCTACGTTCTGGGAGACCGGAATCGAATCCAAATGAGTCCAATAATCCCCAGGAATTTTTCGGGGGGTGGTCCGTCTGGATATGTTGGCCCCTGTCTTTCACCACGGCCGCTCCATTGTGGGCCTGGCTGAACCCATAATGGGCTTGCTTAAAGAGGTCCTTTTAATGCCCATATGGCGGAAAAAGTTTTAAAAAAGGCGGTTGGGTGGTGAGGGACTGGGCCCGACATATCCAGACGGCCTACCCCCGAAAAATTCCTGGGGATTATTCGACTCGTTTGGATTCGATACCGGAACCTCCAGAGCGGTAGGCCGTCACCTTAACCGCTCGGCTATCTGGCCGTCAGAAGAATCGACTATTTAAAAATTCGAACTTCCGACTGCTTAAAACCATTAGTTTCTTCTGATAAATAGCAGGAAAATGTGGAATATAATTATAGAAGTAAATAAGCAAATATATTAAAATATGAATTTAAGAAAAAATGCAATGCAATTTATTCCATTAATTTGGACGAGTAATTCTGCTTCGATTAACTTTACGTTAGATTCGCGTGGAGAATCATGGTCACGGTCAAGGATAATAATGTTAAATGAATATATCACTATTTCCTCTAACCAGTTTCGAAATTTCCTCAAAATTATAACATTTAAAACAATTTTCCCCATCAATATATGTAATACACTTAAAATAACGCGATCGTTTCGTACAGTATGAATTTTCGAATTTCCATACAGTACTGTACTTCATTAAAACTTCAGAAATTTATTACTTTACTTATTAGCTTGTAATATTTTGTATTTTCATTTTAAAATGCGTAGTTATTATTCATAATAATTAATCTAAATTAACTATACAAAAATAAGTTAATTTAAAAAATCGATTTTTTAAAAAAAACCAAATGATATATTTTGCAAATATCGTTAAAGCGCCACCTGTGGAAAAAAATTAGTTTCGAAATGAGAGAGTGATTTAATATTTGTGTCAATTGGATTATACGCTTTAAATAAGTGGAAGTTGTGTCCTAAATGAGTTCATATATAAACAGATTGATTAAATCAATGGAAAATTTATATAATTATTTAGTACAAATGATTCAAACACGTGAGGAAAGGAACGAAGAGTTAGTTAGGCCCGAAAGTAGTTTTGCGTCTTTGATAAGTAAGCTCGAACAATACATCATTCCTATTCAGGCCCTTTTAATATGGGAACGGCCTTACATTAGTGCTGTCGTCTTAATCGCCGTCAATATATTATTTTGGTAAGTGTTTAAAATTAATTTACTAACTAAAAAATAAAGTTTAAAATGATCAAACTAATGCAGCATGTCACGTTGACTCTAATTGGTATATTGTCGTCTATGAAATGAATGAGAACCAATCACAATATTTGATATAGTTAGATCACGTAAAAGAATAACCATTCGACGGTCCTTTGTATTCAATTTTATATTAAGAAACAGACTAACTTTAGCAATAAATGCTTTTGCCAACTGCGATGTTCTTTTCTAACGTTCAGTAAACAAGACGTGTTTCGCAGAATTCGTCGTGACTTGCAATTTTAGTCATTGACAGTGCCTATTCAGCTTCAGGTAACTTCGTAAATATATTATTATATTAATTCATTAATTGGTTTATAAGTTAGCAAATTTACAGAAATTTTGCTAGGTGTAAACTAGTGTACTGTACAAGTTAATTGTTGAAAGAAATCTCATTTTTATAAGTTATCTATTATATAAAATAGATAATACTCTTTTGATAGGTAAAAACCTTCTGAATTACTATTAGTTATTGTAACTTAGAAAAATATACAAGAAAAAGTAAATTTATTGCAAAAGATGTTGTTTTAAGAGTATTGAATCTATGAATTATGCTGAAGTTTGTTAGCTACATGTTACATGTACTGTACAAAAATACTTTTTAACAAAAAATAAATTTTGAAGGAAAAGTGATTGACTTAAGACTAACGGCACAAAACCTTTCTCACTAATTTCTAGCCTTATTAACTGGAGTACAAATGTTTTCGGCCTTCTTAATAGGCCTTCCTCGGGTACACTAGAAGGCCGAAAACGTTTGTACTCCAGTTAATAAGGCTAGAAATTAGTGAGAAAGGTTTTGTGCCGTTAGTCTTGGAAATAGTTCTAGCTACATATGCATAGTAGATTGACTTAATTTATGATGTTTATATTTTTATCAGTACGTATCAAAAACTGGTTGTGAAAGCAAAGCTTTATAGGAATTTGTAAACATATAATTAATCTAACTAAAGGTTTGAGTAAAACTTGATTGATTTTTCTGAAATTCTGGATTTAATATGTAATTTTCAGGAATTAAGATTACATAATTGCGGAATTGTTACGCAAACATTTTTTTTGTTTTTTGGTGGATTTTTAAATTTTAGGTTATGTTAACTTCAGTTATATTTATTATATATAGGTTGTATTTATTATAAATATTAATGAAACATAAAATAGGAATAATTTTTAAATATATTATAAAATTGTTAAAAAAACAAAAAATATAAAATGTTAATTTATATTGAGTTTATTTATAAAAGTATTATTTATTAATTTTTTTAAAATCTAATAATACAGTAATTTAAATCAGTATGTCAAGACAGGTAAAAAATGCTTTATAAATAGTCTAAATTATTATTGATATCAAATATAAATGTAATTTAAATTAATAAACTATAAAATGAATCATGCTATAAGATGTTCTAGAATAAGCAGCAAAAATTATTTCAAAAAGGTCTTGCCAAATTAATAAGTTAATTAGGATCCTTTTTATAAATCTGTTTTCAAAAGTTGTTTNAGATAAATTAAAAATTTATATATAATGATTTCATTCATTTTAAATATAAACAACTTATACAACATTAGATAAAATTTATTACATTCATTAACTTGTAAGATTGTAATTTGATGTGTCATAATTAATTGTATAATCAAGTCAAACTGTGTGACTCAAGATGACTTCAATATTCATTTTTGATTTATTGTTTCATTTCTTAATGATTGTATTAATTGATAATTGAAATATATTGATATTAGATAAAATTTCCAGAACAAAAATTTTTAAATTTACAAAATTTAAGAAAATCTTAAAATATGTTTTTATGTTTGGTATACTTATCACTTTGTCTCTATAAACATAATGTATGATGGCAATGGTTAACAAAAATAACATAATTAAAATACACAGAAATAATTGATAAGAATATAAAGAAAATTTAAACACTGGAGCTCCCTTGTCACAACTGCGTGACCTATGATTTTAGCAAGTTGAACAGCACAACCCATAGCTCTGGAATATCAAGTGTGAGAAAGTTGAGTGGGAATCAGAGTCGGCCCTACCATAGGGCGAAAAGAGCAGCCGCTCCAGGCGCTAAGTCCTAGGGGGCGCCTCAGTGGTAAAGAAAATTAAAGGGCATAAATTTGGGGGCAACCAAGGGCAGTGGCGTAGTGAGGGGGTGCATCAAGCACCGGGCGCCACTCACAGAGGGGTGCCCAAATGGTCTCCAAGACAAACTATATGTTTCTGGAGGGGGCGCCAATAAAGTGTCGTGCCCCCAGCGCCAGTTATGTTCGCTACGCTACTGACCAAGGGGGCGCCATAATAGGATCTCGCTCCATCTTAAAACTTGCCTCGGGCCGGCACTGGTGGGAATGTTGATGTAATAAACAGAGACTCACAAGTGAACAAAACTCTCCTATCCCCAAAGTGTGTTACCAGAGAAACTTGTGATCAAAGAGGATCAAAGTTATATTCCATCACTTTTTTGACTATCTCTGTTGAACATGTCCCACGTGTAATGTCTTCACAATGCTCTGCTAGACAGACACAGAGCATTCTGATAGTTGCACATATATATAATAAATTTGACCCAGTTAGTGCATTTTGCAAAAAGTGTAACCCCCTCTCTATCATTGCAAAGTATCCTAAACAATGTGGACTGGAGAGTTAGTAGTAGTATATACCTGAATTTTCTAAAGGCTTGACATATATGTAATGAAGGGGAGCGTAGGTATGGGATGGCTGATGACACAAAGACCAGTTCCTTTTTACGAAATAAAATGGATCATGGAAATACAGTGTGTGATCGGTTAATGAACAAATTAGATAACGGACACTATCGTGAAAGATTTTTATGAATGGACAACAAACAAATGTTTGGATAACGAACACTTCATTGAACAAACATAAAAAGAAGCAAAGAAAATAGCAAATACCAATTGATTTTCCCTTGTCTTCAGGCAACAGTTCGAAGCTTTTCAGGGCGCTGGAAACATCGACATTGACGCTCAACCCGAATATACTCATCAGATAGTATTCCTCCAAACTTTGAAACTCTCCCTTGTAATTCCAGCCTTTTATTTTTCTGACAGAAACAATTCTTTTATAGTATTAGTGAGACTGTCAGGTGGGCACTCGTTAAGTTTTGCGTTGTGTTTTATTTTTGAAAGGTAAAATAGCAAAGGTAGAGAGTGGGCAGATGTCTGATGTTGCTGGGCAGTATGGCTTGAACAAAACTACAGTAGAGCACAGTTCAATCTTATCTAAGAAAGATACAGTATAATCAAGAAGACTCAAGCAGCTAAAGGAGTAACAAAAATCACTTCTGAGAAATAAAGAACATTGAAGAGCTTATAATGGAACCTGAAACGGATCTGACAACAGAAGAACGCCAAGAACTCTTCAATGAAGAACACCAAGAAACTCGGCGAGATACATTTTATTATGAAAAAGAGGATTAATGCTGATATCTGCTATTAATTAAAGATCTTTTGAAGAAGTGGGGGATGTCAGATCAATGGTCTTAGAATGGCATACAAACCAGGTTGAGGTTAATAGGCTTGGGGATCTCTACAATTACAAGGCTATTAATTACTTATGAAAATCCTGAAGAAGAGAGAAAAGCAATCAACATTAGACAGATTCTGTAGCCCCACAACAAAAAAACATAACTAATAAAAATGAAAGACTGCATATATGTTTCTGGCCAAACCCGATTTCAGGCCAAACTAGTTTATTCTACGCATGTCAGGGTATACTAGTTTAGCCTAGAACAATCTAGTTTGGCCTAAATACTTTAGGCTTAACTAGTTTGTCCTAGGCCGAACTGATTTAGAATTATTATTTAAGTCAGGCCTGGCCAACCCAAATTGTTTTGCAGGCCACTTTGATCAAGAGTAACATTACAATGGGCCNATACTAGTTTAGCCTAGAACAATCTAGTTTGGCCTAAATACTTTAGGCTTAACTAGTTTGTCCTAGGCCGAACTGATTTAGAATTATTATTTAAGTCAGGCCTGGCCAACCCAAATTGTTTTGCAGGCCACTTTGATCAAGAGTAACATTACAATGGGCCACAATTTAGGCAAACATGGTTTTAAAAAAGTAAAACAAATACAAACTGTATTGAAAATATTGAAAATTTTTTTAATTTTAAAGAAACAAATTTTGAAATAAAATAGTTTTTAATATAAAAACACTTTCACTTTAATATAAATTCAATGAGAAATCTAAAATTAAGTGCACAAAGTAATTATAAATCAATCAGTAACTAGTTCTGTAAGCACTTTAGAAATATATAAGAATGTTTTGTTTTTAACTAAATTTTTGTAATAAATTATTAATAACTGACTCAAATTATTCTTTAGCAAAAAAATCTTATGTAATAATAAAGGTAAGTTACTAGAAATTGTATGCTGAATAATAATTTAGAGAGTTCAAAAGAGTTTATTTTATGAAAGTCTGACTGTAGAGTAAATCTGTAAAAATGAACATTAACAATGTATGTTTAGAAAATGTGTTGTGAATAAATTAATGAATTAAACTTATTTTATATTTTTTTCCCCCATCTTTGACTTAGATTTGACTGATGGTCTTAAAGATTTTCAAATATTCCAAAAACTTTCTATTGATACATTGTATAAAAATAACTTATGGAAAGTATTCTATATATTAAAAATTACATACCACTTTGATCTTTATACCAAAGTACATTATAATCTGAATACAAATTAAAATTGAAACATTAGTGTATATATTTAAAATGAATGAAATCATTATAAAAACATAGATAAATTAAAAATTTATATATAATGATTTCATTCATTTTAAATATAAACAACTTATACAACATTAGATAAAATTTATTACATTCATTAACTTGTAAGATTGTAATTTGATGTGTCATAATTAATTGTATAATCAAGTCAAACTGTGTGACTCAAGATGACAATTTTTATTCTTTTTTAATAAATTTTTGTATTTTCTTTAAATGTTAGAAATCTTGGTTTGTTACAAGAGAATTGTTTATTTATTGAAAATTTTTTATGTAAATAAATAATTTCTAACTGAATATTTTTTCTAATATTAGATATATATTTAAATTGTCATTTGACATATTATACATAATTTTTTAAAATATAAAATTATTTTTTTAATTTTTGATTTTAAATTAAATATAATTATTTTAACCTGGATAAGTAACATTCTGTAGATAGTATAAATTATACATTTGTTTGACATTGACAGATGTAGAAGTTAATAAAAACTGTCACTTCATCAGGTTATCAAATAATAATTGAACTGTGAGATTTGATAATTAATACAATATAATAATGAAACTAAAAACTGAAAATATAAGAGAATGAATGATTACAAAATTTAAACAGCATAAAACTGATTTGGAAAATAATAATTTTCAACATAGTCATCTTATTAGAAGAATAAACAGCAAACCTTTAATTTAGAAATTAATTATAATTAAATGTTTTTATTTATATTTATAGGCCATTTTCAGGTTTGAAATAGAAAATAAAATCAAAAGAAGTGGTTTAAAGTAGTTTGTCATGTAATTCATGCATTTCAAAATTCAAATTATATCTTATTATTTTTAGTTTTCTGGAAAATTACAAAAAATAATTAAAATATGGAGCATGGTGGTAGGAGGTTCTCCTTAAAATTTTCATTTTGTAAACATTGTTTTTCTCATCGTTATCCACAATTGGTGATGAGAGTTAAGCCACATCACTCGCTACCATAATCATTCTCTCTCACTGATTTACCAAAAATTGACAAATCTTATCTGATTTTATTAATTTATCTTAAATATTATATATGTATAGCTCACATTTATTTCAATGTTTAATGTTAGGAGTGTTTTGGATCTTTATTTAGAAGTTTGGTGATGCTTTTGTTACTATAAATATGCCATAGGAACTTAACTCTTGTTTATATCAGCTTATGGTAAAATTGGTTTTTTTATAGCTTGTTTTGATTAAAATTGCAGTTTCAAAGGATCTATTGATAAGTGTGTGTGTGTGTACACAAGTTATGGGGTTTTCGTGTGTGAATGATAAGTACTAAAATCAAATTTTACAGGAGCAATTAAAGGCAATTAATATTGCATATAATAGCATAAGGTATTCCCATCTAAAGGTTCATTATAAGATGTAATCATATAGTTACCTAGATAAACTGACTAAACTCAACAATAGAAAAAAAGACCTAGTTGTTTACAAGATTTCCTCAGTGATGCAGACTGCTCAATTATATATTGAGTCTATTAAAAATATAGGATAGCTAATTTTATTGGTTGAATGTTTCAGAGATTTTTTTTTTTTTTCAGAACATGCACAACTATGACATAAAATTTGTGTTACAATGGATGAAAAAGTTTGTCTCTCTGATATATATGTATATGTTACAGTCAAAACCCGTTTTTAGTTAGAACGCGTTTTAACTAGTTGAAACTAGTTTATACTGAATGTCTTTGTTAAAACCCGTTTTGTCTAGTTGAAACTAGTTTATACTGAATGTCTTTGTTAAAACCCGTTTTGTCTAGTTAAAACTAGTTTTAACTCAAATTCATTTTTGACTAGCAGTAAATTCTAGTTTTAACTAGACAAAACGGGTTTTAACAAAGACATCCAGTATAAACTAGTTTTAACTAGTTAAAACGCATCCTAACTAAAAACTGGTTTGACTGCAACGCATAGAGTGATTCGGGGTAAGATGGTAAGCGGGGGAAGATGCCTAATTTTTGATATTTTCAAACGGTGACGTCACATATTGTCATGTATTTGTATGATGAATCGTTGGGCCAATATTGAGTGCGGAAAGCTGTAGTTGGCTACCGTTACTTCATTTTCTACATCCGAGAAGAATAAAAGCTAGATAAGAACGAAGTTTTTGTTGTGAAATGTTTCTAGAATAATTTTAAACTAAAAGTTAAAATGGAATTTATTAAAAATTGCTAAAAACAATTAATGTGTGATGTAGTTAAGGTTCTAAAGTTTCCATTGTCAGCTACCGCCGATCCCGATCGGACATGCTGGAGCATGTGACTCTACTAGGCATCTTACCCCAACAAATGGAAAATATGCCACATTTTTCTTGGGGTAACGTGCCTATTTTTTGTTAATTGATTTCCAATATGCCTATTTTTAATAAACTTTTGTTTTCTCGTTTTATTGCAGGATATGCATAGAAATTATATAAGGACTTCTCAAAAAAGTTTTTGGACTGAAAAAAGCTTTCAGCTAGCTATAGAACACGTTAGAACGGGCGGAAACTTAACAATACTTATACTGTGCTGTTATACTTACTATGAAGTACTTTGTACTACATATGCAATAAATTAAATTTGGTTAAGAAATTCAAAAATTAATTTTAAGCAATTATATTTGTTATCTTACCCTAATGGCATTTGGCATCTCACCCAGATACTTGGGGTGAGATGCTTAAAATGCCAGACAGTGAAAAAGTCGTCATTGCAAACACAGTATAGAATTTTTTAAAATAAACTCCAAACTTTTATTTGAAAGACATACTCCAGAATATGATATTTTCATTAGAGGGCTCCTAAACTCAAATTAGCGCTGTAATTTTCTTCATAAGCAAAATGTTAGGCATCTTCCGCCGAATCACTATACATAACTTTATTTCCCCCAAACATATTTATGTAGCTAAAATTAGTTTTAACTAATGTTAAAAGTTAAAACTAGTTTTATCTAAAGTCAAAACATGTACAGCAGTAAATTAACTAGACAAAACCCGTTTTGTCTAGTTAAAACTAGAATTTACTGTTAGTCAAAAATGAATTTGAGTTAAAACTAGTTTTAGCTAGACAAAACGAGTTTTAACAAAGACATTCAGTATAAACTAGTTTCAACTAGACAAAATGGTTTTAACAAAGACATTTGGTATAAACTAGTTTCAACTAGTTAAAACGCGTTCTAACTAAAAACGGGTTTTGACTGTAACATATATATATAAAATTTACTTAGCTTAGTCACTGTTTTCTGTCACAAAAAAAATAATGAAATTGTGGCATTAGGAATTGATGATTCGTAACAAAATTTTCAAATTAGTGAGCAAAGCAAATGGATTCAAAAGGGGAGTTGGGCCAATGAAAAATTAAATGAGCAAGGGTTAGGTAAAGCAAGTGGATTGGACTGAGAAGGGAGTGATGAGAGCAGGTCTAGGAGAGTTGGGCTGTTTACCCTGTAGAAAATTGAAAAGTGAGTGGAAATTGGAATGAGGTGTTTTCCTTGTGGGGGGTTAAATTGTCACAAAGTTTTATGAAAAAAATCTATATTAGAAACAAGTGGGCAAGAGAGAGGCAAGCAGGGAAGAGGGGAGCAAGAGAGTGAAGTAAGCAGGGAATTAGGCTGCCTATGGTGGTCAGGAGGTTAAGTCCAATGTAATTGACTCCTGGAAATATGTTATTAAGTAATCCATTATAGATTAAATATTGGATATATATAAGAATTCTAACAATATTAATATCAATAAAACATGGTTGACTGAATTATACAGAAAAGTATGTCCTATAAAGTGTACAATAGGACATACTCTTCTTTAAATGTGATATATCTCTAGCACTTATTTTCCTTCTAATAAAATGAAAGTTTTATTTGGTGTTAATTAGAACATACTTTAATAAAATATAAGCAAAATCAAATGTTTATAACATTTACAAAGATGTCTTCTTCAGGAACAGTTCTTCAGTTTTTTAAACATAGATGACGTATATGTAAACTACAAAATTTTTACTTATCAAATAAAATTAAATTAACAAACCAAACAGCCTCTGATTAGAAGCTTTATAACATAAAATTTCAAAAGGACACAAAGCAAATTTTTAAACCATATAGCATTTGAAATATAGTATATCTGAATATTTAGCAAAATATTTTTGTGCTTCAGTTAAACAGTAAAGTTTTTAGTATAGAAGTTTTACAAAATATATATATATATGCAGTAGAGCATTGATTATCCAACCCCCAATTAACCGTCACCTCGGTTAACCGACCGCATTCTAGTCGGCAAATTCAAATGTCCACTAGTGATGTGGCGCTACAATATTTGGCTATATCTTGGCTACTTTAATATTATTTTTACGTGTTTTAACTGGCAACACTGACTCAACCATGAAAGGGAGCCAGTATTTAAACGAGGCTTAATTTTCTAATTTTTAACGATGCAATAGCGACAATTATTATTTAAAAAAGAATTTGTTAGGCTTAACATGGAGGAAAATTCAACGCAAAGTAGGTTAATAGCGATATACTAATTACATGGGATATAATAATATACTAATTACATAGGATATAATAAAATACTACACTAATAATGGATTTTTTCATACTTTTCGGTTATCCGACCAACCCCAGTCCCCAATTGAGTCGTATAATCGATGCTCTACTGTATATATTTTACATATGAATTTAAATGATAAAGTTGATAAATTTTTATTCATTTAATAATAATCTTTTGAAATTTTATTTAAATATTTTATAAGTAAACCTTTACTAACCAGTATACATTTTCTTTTGTAATAGTTTTTCACATCTGCACATGTGAAATGATTGTTTCACAATTTTTTGATGTTACTAATTGTTTCAAATATTACTGAAAACAGAATATGTAATAGTTATTACATGGATATTTGTCCAATCTCAGAATGATTATAGCTATGTTATGACTTGCATATGTGAGTATTTAGTATCATCATATTTTTCTGTATTTGCTTACATAGATTTTACTAAGAAAGTTCAAAATGCATACATATTATACATTGCTGAGGATATCAAAATTTAAGATTTAAAACATAACTATTAATAAAGTAAAAATACAGTTTAACTTGCTTATAACGTCATCCATGGGACCGGCAATTTTTTGACGTTATAACCGAGTGTCGTTATCTGCGGGGTCATAATTTCAGTCCCATAAAAGTATCAAGTCTGTTTAAGAATCTATTATAAAATTCATCTAATTTAATATCGTATGTATAAAAGTGCAAACTAAATATTTAAATCAACTTTATTTACATTATTATGTCTAAATTTACAACGATGTAATTAAAAATTTCAAAAATTATTTTTTATAAGAAATTTTTATTTGTCAAGTTTCGATAATGGCGGCACTTTCGG
>NW_019385033.1:204094-235579 GCF_000671375.1 Centruroides sculpturatus
TGGTAGAAGACCAAAGAAAATTGTTGCACATTTTAACAAATATTCTGCTAACTTGTTTTCCTGTTCTTCACTAAAGACCAATCTTACTTTTTTGTAGCCAACCACAGCGTTTTCTACTCCAGATTTCAACTTCTTTACAAATCTGTATAACGTCATATGACAAATATCTAATTCTCTGGCAACAGTTTTTATTTTTTTACCATCTTTAATAACTGCATCTGCAGCTCTTTGCATCAACTCCTGAGATACAGAACCTCGTGTTGTTTTTCGAATATAAGTCCGCATACTGTAAAAGGAAAAAAAAAATATTACTGTATTTTTACTGCATTGCCAGTACAGATGAACTGGGGCAAGTTGTTCCAAGGTCACAACATACCCCCAAAGAAGGGAACATCTAGCCCCAATAACACATGGGTTCAAAACAGCAACTACTAGATTAGGTTACGAGACATACACGGTTTTAGCGTTTATATCAAGATACCATATATATTTTTGAATAAAAATACCAAACAACTAATCGCTAATTATTTAAATTCGCCAGATATACCAAAAATATCAAACACGAAAATATTTACTTACGTGGATCAGCGACGTACAGGCTCCTTTTCCAATGTACTGGACGTTACTGGCCTAACTAAGATGGCTGCCGTCGATGCGCAGAAACATTCGATTTCATGACGTATTTACTAATTATTATTATTATTTTACCTTATGAAGCTATTTCAATCGGAACAACTTACCACGGGAACTTTTAGCCCCGCTCTCCCCTACATAATAGTAAGATTAATCTTAATTATTAGATTATTATTATTATTTTTTTTTTAATGTTACTTATTTTTATGTAGCTTTTCCTTTTAAATTTGCTAAATTGCTTGTTTGCTTGATCATTACTGTTATGAAGGTTGAAAAATTGGTTCAGGAAGCATTTGATGCATAAGAAGCCTGTGACTCATTAATCATGCTTTTCTATTTGTACTGTAATAAATAAAACCTAACAATAATGTTGATAATCAGCTAGCTTGATAGAAAGCCCACAGAAGATCACTGATATTAATTACATAAAAACTTTGTACTTACTGGAATTAGTATTGTCTAAAATTGGTTTCATTAATTCATTTTTTTTTTTTTGATAATGGCTTTGTTAATAATCAATGCTCCACTCTATTTTGAAATTTTTCTTATTTTATTTGAGTTAAAATTTGCAATGTTAAAAAATTGATGTAAAACTTGTGGATGTTTAACAAAAATTTCTGACGAATGTGAAAAAAGCAGAAGTTGAAATGAAAAAAACTTAATAAATATTAAATAAGTACTTTAAAAACTTATTAGTTTGTACAGTGGTACCTCAGGATACGTAATTAATCCGTTTCAAAACTGAGATCGTATCATGAATGTCATAAGGTGAATCATTTTTCTGTATACGATTACATGTAAAACCAAATAATTCGTTTCAACACAAAAAACACACTCAAATTAGTACATTTAAAAAAATATCTATAGTAAGGAAAACACTGAAAAATGAGTTTTGTAGTTGTAAATGTATAAATAACCATAATAGAATAATAATTGATGAAAAAAATGTAGTTTTGTTTGCACTTTACTTTTGAGGATAGACAACGGTGGATGTGTAAAATGTTGGCAGAAGAGAGGGAGAAGAGAAATGATACTAAAATTTAACATACATAACATAATGTAACAATAACTTAAAAATAACTTAGAAAAGATAAAAAAAATTAGTGTTGTTTGATGTATATATATATTTTAATTTTTATTCACTGCTTTTTGCTTTCTTTCCTTCACTTCCACCAGCACTTTTACTTGATAGAGGTTGCTTGGTAAAATATCTATCCAAAGAGGTTTGGCTTTGCCTACTTTTTAAAATGTTTCTAAAATGATTTAGGCAAATGTCATTACTCTGAATAGCAATATGGCCAGTGTGAACCTTTTCGGGATGTTTCTTTTCAATAAAATCAGTCACTTTCTGATAATACCTCAAGATTTCCTTTATCGAGGAGATTCTTCCACGACGAAGCAAACACGCGAACTGAGACCAATGAACAGAAGTGAATAAAAAATGGCGCTGCGAACTAATGTAACGTCGTATGGTGAGTTTTTGTTCATATCGTGGAACAAAAATATGTTCGAATTTCATGTCGTATCCTGAGGTACCACTGTATATGTAATTTTAGTCAGTTTTTGAATGATGTGACTTATCTAATTGTTATAGTAATTAAACAAGGACAAGATTAGATAAATTTAAGATAAGTTTTTATTGATACATTAGCTGTTATAAACAAAATGAAATAAATAAAAACAATAACCCTCCAAAATGAGATAAATAGAAATTAAGATATTTTGTACTCAAATTTAGATACAGTAGGGCATCGATTATCTGACCCCCAATCAACCGTCACATCGGTTAACCAACAGCGTTCTAGTTGGCAAATTCAAATGTCCACTAGTGATGTGGTGCTACAAAATTTGGCTATGTCTTGGCTACTTTAATGTTATTTTTGTTAAATTTTTGCGTGTTTTAGCTGGCAACACTGGCTCGACCATGAGAAGGAGGCCAGTATTTAAATGAAGTTTAATTTTCTAATTATGAGTGGTTGTTTGTTTTGTGAGCAATAAAATAATTTAAAAATAATTTTTAATGATACAATAGTGACGATTATTATTTTAAAAAATTTTTGTTAGGCTTAACATCAATGAAAATTCAACACGAAGTAGATTAATAGCAATATACTAATTACATGGGATACACTAATATACTATACTAATAATATATTTTTTCATACTTTTCGATTATCTGTTTTTTCAGTTATCCGACCAACTCCAGTCCCCAATTGAGTCGGATAATTGATGCTTTACTGTATATACAAATTTATAAAAGAAAGTCTTTGTGACATAATTTATGTTAAAAGCATTGAAAATTTTTTACTTTTGGACTATTTTTTAAAATTTAAACAACAATGTAAAAGAAAATCATATGTAGTTTAGTCTATTATGATTATTATTTTTTTAAATGTTGTTTTTATGCTTTTAAATTGATTTATTTTTATTGTTATTAAGGGAAAGGCTTATTGTGCCCATTGGGTATTGTCTTATGTCTTTTGTAAAAAAATAATAAAGAATATTTGAAAATGGAAAGATAAAAATATAATTGTTTGTTTATGATGATGATAAACATTAGAAGATTTTTAGGAAAGATCTCCAAATTGAAAAAATTTTATTCAATTCTGTTTGTTCCTGCTAAATTCAACAGTATTATATACTTTTAGATCTAGTTTTATTCATTGGTGTTGTCTTTGAATTATTCATTTAAATTTTTATATCAGTTATGTAGGTCTACATTAAATTAATGTAATTTTTTTCAGCTGATCTCTTATTGAAATTATATTTGATTTTAAATTGCATAATTTGAATTATGTCAACAGTATCATTGTTATATTTGATCTATTTTATATTGTAATGCTAATTAGATTTGCTGATTTTTGATATAGATTTTAAAATATATATACATATATGNATTTAATTTTGTAAATTTAAAAGTGCTTCAAATATGACGTTAAAACAGGGTTTTATGTCGTTACAAGTGGGTTTTTTAACATTATCTAGTATAGTAAAATCGTGGGACCGATAAAAATTTGACGTTATATTAGGGTTGTCGTTACATCCGATGTCGTTATAATCGGGTTAAACTGTATATAGATATTTAAGCTTCTTTTATTTGTTTGGATTTCTCTCTCTACTTCTTTCCTTCCTCCTCTGATAGGAAGAGTCAAGAGGATAAGTCTATCTTCTAGATTTACTACATTTTTGAGATATTGGGTGTCTTAAATGTGGTCTCTGTAGAGATTTTTCACTCATTCTCTGCAGATAATTCTGATCTTTTACAAAAACATTTATCAAATTATTATTCAGTTTCTGGTTACTTCTGCATTTTTTATTCTTAAAAAGATTATATTGAGATTTGTTGTGTAACAATTTAACTATTTCTACATACAAAGTTTTCTTAAATCTAATGTGCAACTGATTTTTGAAATGTTGAAACTTGAATAAAATTTGCTTGCAGATGTAATGCATACCCTATATCACCGAAAACAATGTATTTAAATATGAATTAATGCATTTTTAAAAAATTTTGTTTTCATGTTTATAATGCTTCACAATGTCTACATTTTCAATTGTATTCCTTTATGACTCCATTATTAGGTACAGAGGATCAGTGGATCAGTGCAAAATTACAGTCAAAATTACTGCATGAACAACTTTTTTTAACAGTAAGATTTGTGTTGGCATGCACAAGCATGAATTTACCAGATACATATTGTCACACTGAAATCTTTGTATGTGTGTTCTTCAGCATAGTAGATAACTTCACTTAAACATAGATTTATAGGAGGCTTGTCAGCTGGCCATCATTCACTTGGCTTGCTGCATAAGACTACCAAACTGTTAAAAATCCAAAATAATGGGCAGAATGTGTACTATGTATGTACTGATGATATAATACACATGAATCGCCAAGAGAGTGAAGAGTAGGTGGGAACAAGGTTGCATTAAGTTAACTTTTTGTCTGATTCTAATGTGTGCCCCAATTTTTAGACTGGAAAAATAAGAAAAAAGAACATTAGAATTGAGAAAACATGGTAATTAGATGACTTTCTCTCAAAAAATAAATCATATAATTACTTGTATTATTTCATTAGTTATTAGATGTAAGTGAAATATATGTAAGCTGTTTTGTGTTTTCTTTTTTTTCAAGCTCCGATTGTCCATAAAAAAAAAGGCAAGTGTAAATAACAAATTGAATTTATTACCAAAGTTAGGTACAAACATGGTTACTTTTCAACATAATTACCGTGAAGATTGAGGCATTTGTCATATCTGTGAGCGAGCTTTTTCATCCCCTTGTCATAGAATGTTGCTGCCAATGACTTGAGATGGGTCCTAACGTTTTGAAGATTGTCATTAGTCGCAAACCTCTGCCCTCCTAGCCATTTTTTCTGTTCAGGAAAAAAGTGAAAGTTGCTCAGCGCTAAATCAGGGTGTTTAACGCTAGGTGTTTAAAAGTGTGAAGACTTCCACCCAGCTTGGAACTTTTTAATGTGTGAAGACTTCCACCTCTTTCCTGAACTGAAAACATGACTAGCAGGGCAGAGGTTTGAGACTAATGACGACCTTCAAAATGTTGTTAAGGCCATGTCAATTCACTGACGGCAACATTCTATGACAAGGGATGGAAAAGCTCGTCCATATATATGACAAATTCCTCAATCTTCGCATTGATAATGTCGAAAAGTAACCATGTTTGTACCTAACTTTTGGTAAATTCATTTTGTTATTTACATTTGTCTTTGTTTTATGGAACATCAGAGCTTGAAAAAAAACTGCCCTCATAGATAAATTCACTGCATTATAAAGATTAAATGCAGTTTCAAAAACTCATAAATGATTAAGTGTAAATTACTTTTTTAGTTAAATAAAATAGCTTGAATCATATTCATTGCTTTATGACTTGTGTTCAAATTTTCGTAAATAGTATTTTATAAATTACTGATTTTTTTCACAAGTATTACTTGAAATAAGCTAACAGCAAGTTTCTTTGACTCCTTAATTTTATTAGAAAAAGGTATATGATTTTGAAGTCAAGGGACTTTAGTTCATCAAGTGTTTTCAAACTTTCAAAATAAAAAAAATGTTTATTTTTAACCCATTGGAAGTTAATTCTTTTATATATACTGCATATTTTAGATGTTGTTTAAAATTATACATTCTAGATTTTTTTCTTTTCTCTGGCTAAAATTGATTTTGAAGTTTTTGAATAGCATGTTTATTTCAACTTTGACATGAAGCAGCACTGTGACAGAATATGACATGTGATGCAAAATATGGGGTTATAACAGAAAAGTACCTGAAAAGCAAATCCCAATAAAAATGAATGAGGTTATCTTATTTTTGCTCATTAACGTGCTACACTAAGTTAATATTATTTAATGAAATTAAACCACAGGATTTGGATAAATTTAGTTTGTCTAAATTTTATTCTTAATCTTCATATGTCAACATTCTTCAAGGTTTGAACCTTGAAGAATGTTGACATATATGCAAGTATATATGAGTATAATTGATTAACTATATATTAATTTGGATTTTAGTTTTAATGTTATATTTTATAGTATCATAGACGGGTGGGTGTGTCAAGAGTCTGATGTCTTAAATTATTGCTTCTTTGCAAAATAAATATATTAAATTTTTTATTATTATATAGCTACATAGGAATGGAAAATTAATATTTGCTCTGGCTCGATGTTTGAAGAGCATAAAAAAGGAAAATGTGAACATTTGCCTTTTTATGCTTTTCAAATGCATATGCCTGTTTGCATATTTATTCCTATATAGCTATGTGCTAATAAAAAATCTCATACATATAGTTTGTTTTATTTTGCAATGAAGTGATAATTTAAGACATCAGACTCTTGACACACTCACTTTATTTCAACAAACGGAAAGGAAATTAATATGTTTATTATCTAATGGTTATTTATTATATTAAATGTTTTATATATATATATATATATACAAACAAACAAACAAACAAACACAGAGATGCTGATAATATAAACGTTAATCATAGGACTTCTTACCATTTATAGTTAATTTTATCAAAGTACTTTAAATGTACTTTGATGAAAATTACAATATCATTAATGCACTGTTCTATTTTGTACTGATATGATATTCATTAATTTTTTTTCTAGGTATATTGTTTCTCTTTTTAAACGTGTATATTCTTTTGTGGCTATAATAACACTTATAATATTTGGATATAAAATGGGTATCAGTAAAATTTGGCAAGAGATTAGAGGTAAGTTTAACTTCCTATTGAAATATCATTAAGTTTTGTAACAAATAATTACATTTTTGAAATTTTATGCAAATTTAGGTGATTTCTAATATACAATTTATTTGTTAATAATTATTATTTTTAAAATTTTAAGCAAAGTTCCCAAAATAATTGATTGCAAATGATTTCTATTTATTTATTTAAAATCTTGAAGACAATGCAAAAAAATAAATAGTAACAGTTAAATGTAAATTACTTGTTTGAGTAAATGACATGAATAAAACAGTAAAAGGATAACAAAAATTCAATAGTTTAAACACATACATAACTTTTTATTTTTGATATGTATGTACAGTAGAGCGTCGATTTTCCGAATCAATTGGGGACTGGGGTTGTTTGTATAACTGATATTTCGGATAACCGATTTATGTACGAAAAACTAGTTAAACGTATCCGATGTTGAAATTTTACTCCATTGCGTGTCGCTTCGCGTTGAATTTTCGTCGATGTTAAGCCTAACAAAGACTATTGTATCGTTAAAAATTATTTTTTTATTTTGTACAAACAAAATAAATATACTGAAAAATATAAAAACAACAAAAAAAATATACTTCAGATGTTAATTTAGTATCAAAAACGTAAAATATTTGAGTAGCCCAAGACATAGCCAAAGATTGAAGCGCCACAGCACTGGCGAAAATTTAAATTTGCCAACTGGAATTCTTTCGGATGATTGACTTTCGGAAAATCGACGCTCTACTGTATTTATTTATGTAGAAAATCTACATAAATAAATAAATCTTCATAAATTTTTGCCATTTATAAGCTGATTAGAATACTTAAATGATCAACAAAGGCAAAAGTATTTATTTGCATAATTTTTATTACACACACCTGTGCATGTGTGTGCATACAGTAGAGCATCGATTATCCGACTCAGTTGGGGACTGGGGTTGGTCAGATAACCAAAAAGTATGAAAAAATACATTATTAGTATAGTATATTAGTATATCCCATATGATTAGTATATTAGTATATCACTATTAACCTACTTCGTGTTGAATTTTCATCAATGTTAAGCCTAACAAAATTTTTTTAAAATAATAATCGTTGCTATTGTATCGTTAAAAATTATTTTTAAATTATTTTATTGCTCACAAAACAAACAACCACTCATAATTAGAAAATTAAGCCTTGTTTAAATACTGACCTCCCTTTTATGGTTGAGCCAGTGTTGCCAGCTAAAACACACAAAAATTTAACAAAAATAATATTAAAGTAGCCAAGATATAGCCAAATATTGTAGCGCCACATCACTAGCAGACATTTGAATTTGCTGACTAGAACGCGGTCGGTTAACCGATGTGACGGTTGATCAGAGGTTGGATAATTGATGCTCTATTGTATATGTATAAATTATTGTCAATATACAGTATAGAATTGAATATTCAAAATAATCAGGACAGGACAATTTTGGATTGCTGATCACACTTGGTAAGGAATGAATAAAAAGATTAATATTTTTTACTGAAGATATTTAAATTTAATTGTACTATAGTATAAGATTAATACATATAAATAATAGACAATTTTTTATTATTTTTTAATTTATTAAAAACAAGCATTAATCTTTCATTGCAAGCTAAAATATACTGATGAAAGTTTTGAATTCAAAACAAAATATAGGGGAGAGCGGGGCTACAAGTTTTTTATTCAACCTCATAATTTGTTAATGAAACTTAATTCTAGCATAAGTATTGAGATATTAAAATTTACTAATATATCTAACTTTGCTATTAAGACAGTTTTTGGGGTTGTTTTTTGGTAAGATTTTTTATAATTAATAATACAATACCTAAAGTCAGAAAGTAACAACTTACCCCGATTCGGGGCTAGTTGTTAACAGGGTGGGGCAAGTTGTTACGAGATCTATGGAAGGTGTAATATGTAAAAAAAAAAAAAAATTTATTTAACTAAGTACGTATTTAAGGACTAATCAATAATATCTTATGAATAATTAGTTGTTTTTCTTAAATTTATTATAAACTAAACATTTTTACATTTTAACATTTATAATTTTTACTTAAAGATTGAAACATTAACCATTATATTAGCTTAAGTAGCTAATCAGCCTTGAAATTATCAATTATCAGTCTTCAATCATATCAGAAAGTCGTCTTTGACTGAAAATAATATTATATTTATAAATCATCACAAGATTCATCAGAACCGCAATTCGGACAAAAGTATGTTAACATGTCACGATATTTTCTACATCTGGAATGGGCCCAGTTCTTACATTCTTGACACTGGATCCATTCTTCACCAGAACGTGAGTTAGAGTAACGGTCACAGCAGACTAAACAATAATACTCTAAACTATCCTCTTCATTCTCAGAACTTTCACTGCTCATTTGTACAACCTGTCGTTTAATGGACTTCCTCTTTCCTTTTCCTTTTAGCGTTCTCTTGTCGTTCCCTTTTATTTTATTCCCTTGATTTCTCTTTACCCTTCCCTTTCCTTTATTTTTTCTTACTTCTTCATTATCAATGCTTACCTTCCTTTTTTTGCTTTGCTCTTCTGCCAGGGCTTGTTTCTCAGGAGTGTCTGTTAAAATTGCGGATTTTCTACGACATCTCTTGGTCGTTCCACTCCGTGGTGGTGCCTTTGGAAAGGGACGAATTGCTTCTGGGGAGAAAGGAACATCCTTTCCAAGTCCTTGTACAACACCAGAAGTTGTAGACAAATTTACAACTCCTGATGGCCCTGGTTGATCCAAGATTTGTCTTTCGTCAATAATGCTTACAGTTTCACGTGCATTGTTGGATTTATCTATACTAGTTTCTGCCTCTGAAACTTCCATATCAATTATATCAATATCATTTATAGGTGTGATGCCTGCAGAGACACTCTCATGCGTTGGAGCCAAAGGGCGATCTGTGACGAAAGATGGAGCAAAGTCGTCTTCAGTGAAAATATTAGGATCATATGGCCAAATGCCAGCCTTTTTAAAAGAGCTCATTATATTGATAGGAGTTGCTGCAATTGGCAACGCATATTTTACGATTTCAGGGATCTCATATATTGACATTGTCTTGCCAGGGTTGCTGCGTAGCCAGTTGTCTTGAGCCTTTGCACAATAATTTTTAAACGGTGCATTCACTCCAACGTCCAATGGTTGCAGACGGTGTGTACAATGAGGCGGGAATGACAGCATTACAATGGAGTTAGATTTCGCTTTTTCTACCACATTGATATCGACGTGAGATTGGTGATTATCAAGCAATAACAAAACTGGATCTGAAGGTGATGGTCTGGTGTGTTTGATGAAGTGATCCATATATATGAGGAACTCCGTAGCTGTCATCCATCCAGAGCTATTTCCTGCACCAATGGATTCCGGTGGTCCGCCTTTGATAAATAAATCCTTGTATTTAAGTCGAGGGAAAATAAACATTGGAGGAACTGTGTGTCCTAATGCATTTGCTGCCAGTTCTACGGTGACTAATGAACCTCGTTCTGCAGATACTATAGCTCCAACTTGCTTAGTTCCTTTTTTGGCAATAATTTTCTTTGGCTTTAGCACTGTCGTAACGCCAGTTTCATCTAAATTATATATTCTCGAGGGCGGAAATTTATATTTATCCAACACTGTGCCTAGCTTTGTAAAAAATTCGTTAATATTGTGCTTATTAAAAGATGATGCTCTGCTAGCACTTGTCGATTCCGGGGCTCTAATCGAGAGTTGAGGGTTTCTCTTTAAAAAACCAGTCAGCCAATCTGGACCAGCTTTTTTATTCTCATGCCAAGATGGTGGAATATCAGAGGCGTTGAATTTCTGTGCACATTCATATGCTAATTTTCGCACTTCCTCTGGTAGAAGACCAAAGAAAATTGTTGCACATTTTAACAAATATTCTGCTAACTTGTTTTCCTGTTCTTCACTAAAGACCAATCTTACTTTTTTGTAGCCAACCACAGCGTTTTCTACTCCAGATTTCAACTTCTTTACAAATCTGTATAACGTCATATGACAAATATCTAATTCTCTGGCAACAGTTTTTATTTTTTTACCATCTTTAATAACTGCATCTGCAGCTCTTTGCATCAACTCCTGAGATACAGAACCTCGTGTTGTTTTTCGAATATAAGTCCGCATACTGCAAAAGAAAAAAAAATATTACTGTATTTTTACTGCATTGCCAGTACAGATGAACTGGGGCAAGTTGTTCCAAGGTCACAACATACCCCCAAAGAAGGGAACATCTAGCCCCAATAACACATGGGTTCAAAACAGCAACTACTAGATTAGGTTACGAGACATACACGGTTTTAGCGTTTATATCAAGATACCATATATATTTTTGAATAAAAATACCAAACAACTAATCGCTAATTATTTAAATTCGCCAGATATACCAAAAATATCAAACACGAAAATATTTACTTACGTGGATCAGCGACGTACAGGCTCCTTTTCCAATGTACTGGACGTTACTGGCCTAACTAAGATGGCTGCCGTCGATGCGCAGAAACATTCGATTTCATGACGTATTTACTAATTATTATTATTATTTTTCCTTATGAAGCTATTTCAATCGGAACAACTTACCACGGGAACTTTTAGCCCCGCTCTCCCCTACTTAATAGTAAGATTAATCTTAATTATTAGATTATTATTATTATTTTTTTTTTAATGTTACTTATTTTTATGTAGCTTTTCCTTTTAAATTTGCTAAATTGCTTGTTTGCTTGATCATTACTGTTATGAAGGTTGAAAAATTGGTTCAGGAAGCATTTGATGCATAAGAAGCCTGTGACTCATTAATCATGCTTTTCTATTTGTACTGTAATAAATAAAACCTAACAATAATGTTGATAATCAGCTAGCTTGATAGAAAGCCCACAGAAGATCACTGATATTAATTACATAAAAACTTTGTACTTACTGGAATTAGTATTGTCTAAAATTGGTTTCATTAATTCATTTTTTTTTTTTGATAATGGCTTTGTTAATAATCAATGCTCCACTCTATTTTGAAATTTTTCTTATTTTATTTGAGTTAAAATTTGCAATGTTAAAAAATTGATGTAAAACTTGTGGATGTTTAACAAAAATTTCTGACGAATGTGAAAAAAGCAGAAGTTGAAATGAAAAAAACTTAATAAATATTAAATAAGTACTTTAAAAACTTATTAGTTTGTACAGTGGTACCTCAGGATACGTAATTAATCCGTTTCAAAACTGAGATCGTATCATGAATGTCATAAGGTGAATCATTTTTCTGTATACGATTACATGTAAAACCAAATAATTCGTTTCAACACAAAAAACACACTCAAATTAGTACATTTAAAAAAATATCTATAGTAAGGAAAACACTGAAAAATGAGTTTTGTAGTTGTAAATGTATAAATAACCATAATAGAATAATAATTGATGAAAAAAATGTAGTTTTGTTTGCACTTTACTTTTGAGGATAGACAACGGTGGATGTGTAAAATGTTGGCAGAAGAGAGGGAGAAGAGAAATGATACTAAAATTTAACATACATAACATAATGTAACAATAACTTAAAAATAACTTAGAAAAGATAAAAAAAATTAGTGTTGTTTGATGTATATATATATTTTAATTTTTATTCACTGCTTTTTGCTTTCTTTCCTTCACTTCCACCAGCACTTTTACTTGATAGAGGTTGCTTGGTAAAATATCTATCCAAAGAGGTTTGGCTTTGCCTACTTTTTAAAATGTTTCTAAAATGATTTAGGCAAATGTCATTACTCCGAATAGCAATATGGCCAGTGTGAACCTTTTCGGGATGTTTCTTTTCAATAAAATCAGTCACTTTCTGATAATACCTCAAGATTTCCTTTATCGAGGAGATTCTTCCACGACGAAGCAAACACGCGAACTGAGACCAATGAACAGAAGTGAATAAAAAATGGCGCTGCGAACTAATGTAACGTCGTATGGTGAGTTTTTGTTCATATCGTGGAACAAAAATATGTTCGAATTTCATGTCGTATCCTGAGGTACCACTGTATATGTAATTTTAGTCAGTTTTTGAATGATGTGACTTATCTAATTGTTATAGTAATTAAACAAGGACAAGATTAGATAAATTTAAGATAAGTTTTTATTGATACATTAGCTGTTATAAACAAAATGAAATAAATAAAAACAATAACCCTCCAAAATGAGATAAATAGAAATTAAGATATTTTGTACTCAAATTTAGATACAGTAGGGCATCGATTATCTGACCCCCAATCAACCGTCACATCGGTTAACCAACAGCGTTCTAGTTGGCAAATTCAAATGTCCACTAGTGATGTGGTGCTACAAAATTTGGCTATGTCTTGGCTACTTTAATGTTATTTTTGTTAAATTTTTGCGTGTTTTAGCTGGCAACACTGGCTCGACCATGAGAAGGAGGCCAGTATTTAAATGAAGTTTAATTTTCTAATTATGAGTGGTTGTTTGTTTTGTGAGCAATAAAATAATTTAAAAATAATTTTTAATGATACAATAGTGACGATTATTATTTTAAAAAATTTTTGTTAGGCTTAACATCAATGAAAATTCAACACGAAGTAGATTAATAGCAATATACTAATTACATGGGATACACTAATATACTATACTAATAATATATTTTTTCATACTTTTCGATTATCTGTTTTTTCAGTTATCCGACCAACTCCAGTCCCCAATTGAGTCGGATAATTGATGCTTTACTGTATATACAAATTTATAAAAGAAAGTCTTTGTGACATAATTTATGTTAAAAGCATTGAAAATTTTTTACTTTTGGACTATTTTTTAAAATTTAAACAACAATGTAAAAGAAAATCATATGTAGTTTAGTCTATTATGATTATTATTTTTTTAAATGTTGTTTTTATGCTTTTAAATTGATTTATTTTTATTGTTATTAAGGGAAAGGCTTATTGTGCCCATTGGGTATTGTCTTATGTCTTTTGTAAAAAAATAATAAAGAATATTTGAAAATGGAAAGATAAAAATATAATTGTTTGTTTATGATGATGATAAACATTAGAAGATTTTTAGGAAAGATCTCCAAATTGAAAAAATTTTATTCAATTCTGTTTGTTCCTGCTAAATTCAACAGTATTATATACTTTTAGATCTAGTTTTATTCATTGGTGTTGTCTTTGAATTATTCATTTAAATTTTTATATCAGTTATGTAGGTCTACATTAAATTAATGTAATTTTTTTCAGCTGATCTCTTATTGAAATTATATTTGATTTTAAATTGCATAATTTGAATTATGTCAACAGTATCATTGTTATATTTGATCTATTTTATATTGTAATGCTAATTAGATTTGCTGATTTTTGATATAGATTTTAAAATATATATACATATATGCATAATAATATAAAAATTTACAAATTTTTAAAAACCTTAAAATCCATAAAGATTAAATATATTCTGGGCATGATTTAGAATCTAATCTTATAAATTTAATTAATTGATTTAATAAAAATAAACATTAAATTCAGCAGTCACAAACTATTTAAACACACTGTTTTTGGTCTGTTAATGACATTAACATTTCCAGTCTTATTAAGTAGTTTGATTGTTGGATTTTTAAGATTTTTGTTATTTGAACAATAAATATCCAGTCATTGATGAGCTACTGATTAATGTATCTAGTGATGAACAGTGCTTTTAGATATTTAATCTTTAACATTTTTTACCTTTTTGGTATTATCTTGAGATTTGTCTTTGAACAACAGTTTTGGAACAGTTGTATTTTATATTTATTTTGGTAGTCTTCATTTAAATGTACTTCACTTTAAATTTTAAAGATTGAATAGTTAAAGAATGTAGTTACAAAATTTTATACAAAGAGATTTGAAAAGGCTTAAATATTAATCTTAAAGATTTGTGTGACTTAGATATTTAAGAGAGTTGTCACTGACTTGTGGTCCATGGAGAAATTTGGATATTGATCAACTCTAGGTTACACAAAGTAGGACAAAGAAATGCAAAATGCTTGGTTGCTTTTTCTCACTCCTTTGGGATTTTTATTAAAATCTAAAACCAAGCACAAAATGAAGGTTATAAATAAATAATAATATCAATAAATAATGTGTGTGCAATTGTCATCCTTCATGGAAGAGCCAAGAATCCATAAACATATTGAAGTGGAGCATTAGTGAAGCTTCTTCTATGAGGCTTACAGAATTGTGTTCATTCTCAAAATCCATTTGATAGATTTTGATTAAACTTTGCCATTTTCCATTAATTGTGATGTGAAATCCAAAGCTACAATAAAAAATGGGAGTTCTTGACTTTGTTTTTGAGATATAAGGTTGTTTTATGAGCACATGTGACAAAGTGATATTGCACAAATCACACAACTTTGTCGTGTGATGTTTCACAGTTGCTAACATGTCTTGAATGGGCTTATAGAATCAAGTTCATTCTCAAAATTTAAAGAATCAATTTTGATAAAACTCTGCCATTTTCCATTAATTGAGACAAGGAATCCAGAAGTGCCATTTAAATGTAAAATATCCAGCAATGAATCACTTAACATTCCCGGCAACATAAAAAATTTTGGTGACAGTATCTGTTACAATATTTCATTTATAAAAAAAACTTTACAATTTTAATTATTATAAAATGGCAAAAAGCTTAATTTTGAGAGTAGGAATGAGTTTTATAAAAATTGTAAATGCTAATAACAAGTAAACTTGTCATTAAGTCTGACCCTACTTGAGATATGACACACAACCACTCTTCTTTATCTCCCCACCACCTAAACCTTTAACCACCAAAATTTAATAGCATGAATCTTTCTAACACACACACCTTCCTGCAAAATTTCAGAAAGCACAGTAATTATTAAGCTTCAAGAGGGTAAACAAAATCTTGCCCCACACATACATTAACGTCCATACATACAGATAAAACTCTGAATGTTTTTGTATAATTTGTTTTTGTTTGTTTGTATTTTGCATCTTTGTATTTTGTGTTTCAAGGACCCCTAAGTCCACAAATGTAAAAAACTTTGAAGGGTTATTTTTTGACCAGTTGCCATATTTTTTTCTCTGTTATGTATAACAGAACCAGGAAAGTAAAAAAATAGTAGTCCATGACTTTGTTTTTGATATACAACGGTATGACAGTGACAATGTCTATGCTCTCTGATGCGATGAGCACACCTAATGGAATTTAGGCCTAGGGGTTGAAAATAAAAACAGTATTGTGTGCACACAATGGAAAATAGGCACATAAAATGAACAAAACACAAGAACAAAGCAATTGCCATAGATTGCTCTGTTCTTTGATCATCCATACTTGGCCAATACTAGGATGGGACCCAATGCAAACCACAGGAGACCACGGTCATGTTTCCCATGATCAGCAGATACGAAGATAGCCTCTTTTGTGGTGGCAAATGCAAAGTTCACCTGTTTGTGTCCATCAGGTACTGTACAAGAATCGTCTCTTCTGTGTCTAATAGATGCAGGGATAGCTTCTTTCCTTCTGGCTTTACTTCAATTCTATTGTGATGTGACAAAGTCGTGCAGTGTCCTAGTTTCAAATAAGCAGCAACAAACTTCACACTAATTTGTTATAATTAAACAATTGAATTTCATATTAATAAAGTGAAATGGAACTTTTATCATCATTATTCCATAATGTTTGTATACGGTAGTTTAAAAAAATTTGATAGTTGTCTACAGGATTCAAAACTGTGTTTAGTGGTCCGTCAGGTCAGAAAGGTTGGCAACTACTGATCTAGATGTTTATCAGTGGATAAATTAGTGTAGTTATGTTATATATTGATGTATACATGACCTTAGCTATGTTGAATTAATTAAAAATTATAAAATGTTATAATCTAAAGTAACATTTTATGATTTTGATAAAATCTGTTTTTATTCCATAAATTATATACTTGTTGCATAAATTAATATGGTTATAAAAACTTAACATTTAAAATTTTTTTAGATAAGTTTTTAAATTATTTTTAATAATTTTTTTATTTTTATAAAAATTATTTAAAACTTTACAACAAATTTCATAACTATCATCATCCACATGAATTAGTGTACAGTGAAAATGGAAAATTTTATCTATATAAAAACATTTTTTGGTATTGATAAGATGTGGAAGCTTGAATTAGTTCAAAAACATTGAGCTTTATCTCCATTTCTGACCTTCTTGAACTTGAAATACTTTCAAAATGATAAATGCAATGAATTTTTTTGTTGTTTCTAATGAAGTTATGCAATTTGTATAAAATTTACAAAAGAAAAAATTATATGAAGTTGTTTATAAAACTACTGTTATATTTTATTAGTTTGTAATATGTTTGAAATGTATAAATGTTTAATGTTTTAAATATTTAACTATAAGTAATTGTAATGTAATTTGATATGAAAATGTTCCAATAAATTTTGTTTTACTTTTAGTGCCACCATCAGAGGATGAAGACAGTGAAAGGTAATTGTTCTGTTTTTTTTTTTTTTTTAAACTACAGAATTATTAGTAGATAGATTACATATGTAAAAGTGTTTATAACAGCAGTTTGTTATTGCTTCATTGTCATATGATGATAGAACATATAGTTGGAATACTGCCAAAATTATGTAATAACAGTTGCAGCTCTTCAAGGTTGTAAATTTTATTGGTGTGTTATAAAGTTAACTGTATAAAATAATCTAAACTATTGAAGGTGAACTGCTGGAAATTTTCACTAACAAATGAATATTTTTATGAATATAAAATTTAGAACTGGATTATTAATGTGTTACTTGTAAGTGAAGTAATTTGATTTTTATTTATATTACAAAATAATAAATTGACAGATTTCATGAATATTTTTTTTGTTTACAGTTGGATTCCTGTACATCCAAAAGTTCTCAGTGCTCCAGAATTAAGTCACTATTTAGATGAAGGTTGGAAGTATATTAAACAGTGGGGAATTTGGTTACAGGATTTGAGAAATAGAAATCATGGAGTTGTATGTATTATTGAACATTTGAATTTTGTGAATTGTTTAATTTAACATTATTTTAAATATATATTGTGTATTATTTGCAGTTTTGTTTCATTATTAGTTCTGTGTTTGGTGTATTGGCTTTCATTGGACATATCATACCAGGAGTTGTGATTACTTATACGTTACGTAAGTAAAAGTTATTTCCAAAATTATTATTATTTTGTATTTAAATTTTTATTCTGTAGTGATTCAGTAGTTTTAATTATTAATTTTAGTTTATTTAACACTTAAGCTGCCAGCACCTATTATCAATGTTTGTTTTTAACCTATTCTCTTATCTTAAAAATTCAGTATTACTTGTTGCATATTTTATATTTAAAACTTAACAACAAATTGCATAACCATCATCAACCTCATGTATTAGTGTACAATGAAAATGAAAAATTTTATCTACATAAAAACATTTTTTGGTAATGATAAGATATGGCAGTTTGAATTAATTTAAAAACATTGTGAGCTTTATCTCCATTCCTGACCTTCCATTTTTCTAAAAAAAAAAACTGTCTTTGGAAATAACCTGAAAAATAATTATGTGTTTTTAAGAATTTAAAACTACTTGATAGATTGTACAGTACTGTACATTGACTAATTTATGCCAGCATAAATAAATTGAAAAATCAAAAAAAGTTACTTCTTGCTAAAAGAAACGAATTTTTATTCAAAAATATGTGAATTTCATTTGTTTATTTTTTAATTAGTTCTAATGTTTTGTATTGAAAAGTATTGAAGACACAATATAAACAAATATTACTTTTAACATAGTCTCCTATAAAAGCATTTTCAGCTGTTAACAAATAATGAGTGGTGATGATAAATAAGTTTAGAGTCAAAATATTAATAAAAATACTCATGAAATGTAGTCTTTCAAATGATTAAAATTTATTATATAAATATTCAGATGTATATTTGTTTCCTAATATAAATAAATAGCTATATTATATCTAATGACGACAGATGTAACATTGACCAGTCATAGTAAACTCATACATTAATCAATTTATAACTTGCTCCACAAATGGATTACTCATGTTGTTTGTCTTTAATATTATTAAAAAATTGAAATTTGTAACAACAAATTTAATGACTTAAAATAGTATTTTTGATTTCATAGTCATTCATTAACAAATTAGTTAAATCATTACACTAATATGATAAACTATTTTTAGGAAAATGTGAAAGATTTTCTTCTGTTACAAAGATTGCACCATGATTTATATAAGTTTACATACATCAACAATTGTTAGTATTAATTTATAAAAGCTTAAAATGATATAGGTTCATACTGCAGGATTTAAAAACAATGATATATTATTGTTCTAAATCAGTTCAGTTTTGTAAAAATGTTTAATATTTGGAAGAGAATAATAATAGTCAATTGCTAATATAAACTAATATATACTTTGTGTATTTTTATTTTATTTTGAAATTAAATTTTTTAAAGATGAATAAACAACTATTCTACATTTAAATGATATTAACTATGGATTAAATTTTCATATCATTGTCAAATTTGTAAAATGTCTAAGTAATGTAAATAGAATGAGATACAGAAATGAAAGTCAAATATAAAATTATTATTTTTTTCAAAATTAATGAAAACTAACATGAAACAATTAAACAAAATAAAATGATCTGCTTACAGAATTATTTATGTATTACATCAAAAATATAAAAACATTGTAACTTCATGAAAATATCATAAAATAAAATGATAAATAGAATAATAATAATCATATGTTGTTTATGTTTCTGTATTGACTACGTGACCTTGTTTGTTAATAGGACTTATTATACTGTTGTAGTTTCTGATTAGCAAAGAGAGGAAATCTTAGTCAAAAGTCAAAATAAAATATCTTTATTTTAATCTTTTTGTGTGTTTTGGACCTGAAGGTTTCTCTTCAGCAGGTTTACAAGATTCTATAACAATTGTACGAAAAACTTCTTCAAAACAATATTATATTCTTATCAGATCACTGATGGGCACAAGTGCTCAGGGATCAAAGTGAAAATGTTTAATAAACAAAAATGACTACATAAGTATGGAAACGAAAAACCCAAAATACATTTCAGACCATTTTCCGATAGAAAATAGTCCCTCATCAGTTGGTATTAACTAAAGGTAATGGTACAGTACATTAAAATTATACAAGGTAAAGGTAAACTTAAAACTATGCCTAAAGCTATACAATATAAAGGTGAAAATGCCATTATAACTGTATGAGCATTAATTGTGCTGATTGGCTCATTGACCTTGTCATCCTTATTTTATCAAACAATCATTTTCAATTTAATGGAAAATACTATATTCAAAAATCTGTCATACCTATGGGTCCATTATTGACCCTACATTAGCTGAACTAAGTGTTATCGATATTGATACATCCATTAATATCATCCATGGAATCAAATTCTTCAACAGATATGCTGACGATTGTTTTATAATCTATGACCCTGTAATCTTAAACCCTAATGATTTGGTTACAACTGTTAACGGCCTTGATAACAATTTTTGAGAATGAACTTCACAATAAATTACCATTCCTGGATGTTTTAGTTACTAGACATTCTAATACTCTTGAAATAGAAAAATTACAAAAAATCATGTAACATTAATAAAGTCATGAACTATCACTCACATACTTCCTTATTCGTAAAAAGAAACATTTTTGTCAATTTCATCAAAAAGATATTTAATAGAACTACCTCTGATTATAAAAAGAATATTGAGATTACAGACGTTGTTAAGACCTTCTTATTAAATAATTACCCAAAAGTACTTCTAGACAAATGGCTAGAAGTACTTTTAAGTGTAATAATAACACCAATGTCCATACCACTAATCCCATTAACAACAATAATGCAAAAAAGTTCTTTTAACTTACATATGTCAAAAATATGTTTGAGAAAATTAAAATGGTCTTAAACAGTATCAACATTAATTTAGTCCCTGACCTTTGTAATAAAACCCAAAAATACATCCAACCAAACCACCCAAACAATATGACTAATGTCCTTAAAAAAAGCAATGTGATATACAGGTTTAACTGCAACTGTAATAATCCTATGACCTATGTAGGTGAAACAAAAAGATGCCTCAAAGTTCATATAAAAGAACACACAAACGCCATCAAATACAATTCTGAATACTCTGCAGTTGCTAAACACTGCAATCTATATGGATGTGAAATAGATAAAAGTACAATAAAAACTAAAATTCAAAACTAACACCTATAAACGTAAATATTTTGAACATAGAGATTTTAAAAATTAATAATGTTAATAGAATTAATGATAATCTACATGTTAAAATTGATGAAGGATGGCACAATTATATCTTTTAAAAACTAAATATCTTTGTGATGTTACGACTATATATTGTTAAAAACTGTTGTAAAACTTGTAATTGTATTATACATTGTCACCACTTGTGCACCAGATGTGGACTGTTACACACCTCCCTTACTACCGCTCCCAGCACCTTGTTGTAATGCAGGCACCTGCAACTCTGTCATCTTACTGTTTTTGGTATGTACTGTACATAATCTGTCTGTATAACTTTAGTTCATAACTGTAAACCAATAATTGTCTAACTTATGACTGTTTTGTATCAGCACACTATACATCACACCACCATGCAATGTTACGAAGGTTTATTACACCTGTCTACACTAATAATGCTTACTGCTCATACAGTTATAACAGCATTTTCATCTTTATATTGTATAGCTTTAGGCATAGTTTTAAGTTTACCTTTACCTTGTATAATTTTAATGTACCATTACCTTTAGTTAATACCAACTGATGAGGGACTATTTTCTATCGGAAAATGGTCTGAAATGCATTTTGGGTTTTTCATTTCTATACTTATGTAGTCATTTTTGTGTTTAATAAACATTTTCACTTTGATCCTTGAGTGTTTGTGCCCATCATTGATCTGATAAGCCCTCACTATTATCTGCTTCACGGTTGTTGATAATTTAATTAATATAATTATACCAAGGGCTAGAAGCAACTTTTGTAATAATTTTGTAATATTATATACGACAATAATATTTAAGATAAGATAAAATTGCTTACATTTTCTTTATTGTCCAATATTAATATAACACTAATACTAACAAAGTATCCAAAAAACAGTGTAACATACCTATCTTAACGTTTTTTTAATTTACGTCCACATAAAATAATAAAACTATTAAAAAAATTTAAGTTTTATACAAAATGTTAAAAATCAGTGAGTAATCTTTTTATATTTCTTTATTCATTGATCTTGTTTGATTGTTTTTGGTTTGATATCTTTTCATATTCTTATTATATAAGAATATGAAATTTTTATATTTTGTCATAATTGAACTCTAGATGCCATAACTTTGTATGATTTAATCAGAATAGATAAATTATTGGTTTTAAAACTAGTCACTGCAGATTACTGTTAAATACAATTTTATTTTTGTCAGAAATGCCTTGAAAATTAAATGTGGTGGTTTTTGTATGTAGAAAGTACTGGAATGCTAATGTAGTGTAATTTTTTGTGTGCAACTCCAGTATTAATGCTTGATTGCAGAACATGAAACTTTTTGACAGTTTCAAAAAGAGTTTTATGCTAACCAAAATTAAAATGCTCACTGTAGAACATAAAAGTGGTTAGCATTTTAATTTTACAAATCTAAAATTGATCTTGCTTTTCTTACTATTTATTCTGTATACATGTAAACTTTCAAAAATATTTGAAACTACAGTGGTACCTTCTGCTTTGAACACTTCAATGTTCAAATTCTAAATCTGAAAAAAATGTGCTTCAGAATTCAAATAGTGCATCAAAATCTGAACTATGCACACAGTGAAAAAATGCACTTGAAACATAAAATAAGCTTCTAAACAAAGAATAAAATCTCATACAGTAGAGTCCCAAAAACTCGGCCTAATGTGGACCAAAGGGTGGTCGAGTTTGTGAAAATGCCAGGTTATCGGGAATGGGGTTAAAAAAGAATAAGTACAGAGTGTTTCCTCAGAAAATACTGTACTGTACTTGTATGTATTGTTTGCTTGAAAATACAACAGAGAATAAACTGCCCAAATACCCTTAAACAAAGAAAAAATATATACTTTATGAAGGCATAGAGCCTTTACTAAATGAAAATGAAAATTAATGAATACACAGTGTACAGTAATTTACCTGATAAGGCAGACCTCAGAAAAATACTTTAAGAGGCATAAATCTGTCTATAATGAAAATTAACTAGAAGTTTTTTCGTCCTGCCAGGGTGTGGCCAAGTTATCCGGACTTCCGGGTTATCGAGTGCCGAGTTTTTGGGACTCTACTGTATTAGCAATAATGTGTTAATGTGTTTGGAAGCAATGAAGTCTAACAAGTAAGAAGTCTGTAATATTGATGATTCAGATGAAAAAGGAACTACTATACATATAAGATACCACTATACATGATTTTTATTAACATTCATATTAATCCTTTTTTTTTGTAGCTTTTAGAAGGAAATAATCTTCTCTTTAAGAAATTATCTTAATTTTCCTACTTTTTGTCTTAAGTAATAACACAGGATCAGTTTTTTTAATAAAAAGAAAAAGCCTATTATATTAATGCATATTCTTGGCTATGCTATTTCTTCCTACTTGTTCTTTTGTAAATGTAATGCAAGATCTTATGATCAGTAAATGGATAAACCTTTAAATTTTTATACACAAAAAAATTAAATTGCTTTAAATTAAATCTTGGCAATAGTTTTTTTAGTATTTAATCATATTCCAATGAAGATCATGGAAGATTTTTGCTCCAGGTATATTTAAACTGTTGTAGCAATTATCCATTAAATTAGGAGAATGTTTACTGCTATTTAATTAATAACAATAATTCCAGGACCAACACACTCAGTAAATTTTTGACTTTTATTTGCACTAATTACTTTGGTTTTGTATACACCATACTTTTAGCTCTAATAAAAGCTGAAAATTTGCTGAGTTTATCATTATTTCAACATACAATGAAATTCTATTTTAACATTTCTTGATTTAATGTTTACCCTGATTAAGCATTCATTTTTTGTTGTCCAGCTAGTGCTCCATAAAAACAATTTAAATTTAGGCTTCAATTTAGCAATTCTTGATTTTACTTTGATTTTAAGGTGTTTTTGGAGCCATACATTTAAAATAATTTTGATTTTAAATTAACATTTACCAACTAGAAGATACAGTGAGTGCTTTTTGAATCTCAAATTTTCTAATTTTGCTGGAAAAGATGCTTGCTTACACTTTTAGCACTTGGATTTAATCTGAAAATTTATTCTCTTAAATTTCAACTTGATTGATATTCAAGGTTTCAAAGAAGCATTAAGAAGAAGAAAATTTATTTTAAGAAGAAGAAAATTTCAAAGAAGAAAATTTATTCTCTTAAATTTCAACTTGATTGATATTTAAGGTTTCAAAGAAGCACAGAATAAAAACAAATATAGTCTACATTGTTTTTCTATATTTAAAGGATTGATTGCTTTTTACAATAATGTATTATAAAATTTTTAATTTGATATTGTAATTAACAATTTTCATGATATTCTGTATTTTTTAAAGATTATTATTGTAGTTCTAATGAGTGGGACTCTTTTTGGTAGAAAATTTTCACATTGAAAGAAAATAAATAAAAAATATACTAAATTAATTATCTTTCCTTTCTTTGTTAATAAGAATATTTTAACAAATAAATATACTGTATACTGCTTATAGCAGTGTTTTTCAACCTTCTTGAATATGCGACCCCTTTACAAGTTAAAAAATTCTGGCGACCCCCCCCTTATGGGCCATATTAAAACTATATCAGTGATTTTAAAAACTATGTATTTAATTTTTTTTTCTGTTGAGACAAATTATTTTTGATTAAAATGAAAATTTCAGAAGAATCGACAATAACTTAACACACACAAAGTATGAAACTTCCTTTAATTATAACATTGGGCACAGGGAGCTGTTGACTTTTTATTTTTTTTTTTTTTAGGATTAGAATTTTCAGCTTCTACTTCTTATTTCTTTTTGCAAATCAGCTCAACATTTTTTCGGCTATCATTTTCTGGGGTGGGCCGTAATTCTCACTGAAATTGTAGTTTTTTTAATGTAGTGTAGGACCTACAAACACTTGTCTTTTTCTTTTACCTGCGACCCACAGGTTGAAAACTGGCTTATAGCATCATATTTTATTGAACATTCTCCAGTAAATGATGGTTTTGGCTATTTTAAAATTTTTCCTTCTCATTCTAATTTTTTTTCTTCAGAAAATTGTACTTTTTAAGCCTCAAAACTCAGTAGAAAGCACTGAACGTTTCTTGTTAGAAGTGAAGTGAATATTAACTTGTGTTTTGACATATTTTATGGAACAGTTTTTATACTTTCACAAGTTATTTTTGTAGTACTTATTTACATTTTGTGTTTAGAAATTTTATAATTTATTCCAAATTATTGCAACATATTAAAGTGAAAGCATTGTTGTCTTTTTCTGTATGTAATTTTAGATGCATTCACCAAGCATTTTATTATTATGAAGTTAGATCATAAAATAAAGATGAAGTAGAGATTTTATAATAATTATTTTTTAAATTACATTATAATTTGCTAATAGTATTAAGTAATTTGAAAATAATATGATGAAATAAATTGAGAATTTGTAAATATTTTCAGCTACATTCAGAAGCATATTTAATCACTTAAATATAAAGTTGAATGGAGAACTTGCTACAAAGATAATTTGTTTTCACTATATGTTTTTGAATTTAAGTAAAAAGAAATTGATTTGTGAAAAAATTATTTTTTTCTGTTATTGATCTTGATATTTAGTTTATTATGGCCATAGGTATATTCATAAAAAAAACTTAAATTTTTCTCCTAAATTTAAAAGCTATTTATATTATCTTTTGAGTGTGAATCATCTGTGGAGTGTTTCCATATTGAAATTTATCCAGATAACTTTGAATATATTATTTTCTCAGCTTCAAGTTCTCTATATTTAATGTTACTGTTTATAACTAAATAAACAAATAAATCTAGGATAATTTTAATTAAATACAGTTTTATTAACTTTGATATAAAAATGTATTTTATTGTTTAAAATGAATGGTAATTGGAAACAAATTATCAAGCTTTGTGATTAAGTTAAGCTATGAAAACAATGAAAATCCTTACATCTTTTGTTAACTTTTTTAAATATAGAGCAATCACTTTAGATTCAATTTTTCAAAAAGTGTTCCCTTTTTATTTGATACTCTAAAATTTGAATTTTCTATTAAGCAATTGAATATCACACAACCACATTTTTTTTTTATAGCAACACTATAAAAATGTAATTGGTGATATTTAGTTCCTTAATAGAAAATTCAAATTTTAGAGTATCAAATAAAAAATGAGGACTTTAGATTTAATTTTTCAAAGTATCAAAAAGTGATTGCTCTATATATTTAAAAAAGCTAACAAAAGAATTTTTATTGGGATACATAAGAATGTTAAAATTAGCTTTGGAGAAATGATGTGACTGTACTAATCTAGATAATACTTGACATGAAATTAGATTATTATTATTATGTTGGGTTTAGTGGTTTATACTCGGTTGACACTAGTGGCTGTGTACTATGCCGGACCAGAGTCAAGGCATAGCAACGAAAACAAAACTAAAATAAGTGTCAGTGTCTGTATTCAGGAATTTCCTAACAATATGGCATGTATTCAATACAGTGGCCTTCTGTAGTGTGATGTATATATTTCTATTCAGTTGTAATGTTCCTAGGCTTTTGTGTAGTGTGTGTGGTATCACACCTGTACAGGAGAGAACGACAGGTACAATAAACAACCTTTCCATCCTCCACATATGCCTTATTTCCTGGGCGAGTTCTGTGTATTTGCTAATTTTTTCAGTGAATGTGTTTTGTATATTGTGAGTGTTTGGAATGGCTATGTCTATAATGTATGTGATTTTATTGTCTTTGTCAATGAGTATGATGTCTGGTCTGTTGTGGTAAATTGTTTTATCTGTGATTATGGCTCTGTCGTAGTACAGTTTGTGCGTGTTGTTTTCCAATACTGTCTGTGGAATGTATCTGTAGTATGGTTCGTGGTTGTCTAATAATTTGTGCTTCTTTGCAAGCTCTTGATGTATTATATTTGCTACTTGATTATGTCTGTGTAAATAATCTGCCTATGCCAAGAGCTTACACCCAGAAGTAATGTGTTGTATAGTTTCTGGCATGATGTGACATTTTCTGCATGTGTCATTTGTGAGTGTTGTATCTTTGAGTATGTGTTTTCTGTAGTTTTTAGTATTTATGACCTGATCCTGTATGGCAATCATGAATCCTTCCGTCTCCCCAAATAGGCATCCCTGATCTAACCAGTTGTTTGACGCAGTTTTGTCAACAAAATCTTGGGCCAGGTCATAAGGATGCCTGCTGTGGAGTGCCTTTTGAGCCCATGATTGCTTGATGGTGTCTATGCTTTTTATATGTTGTGTTATGTCTGTATGATGTGAGTGTAAGTTTATTATTATTATTATTAAAATTTTGTATATTTATATACATTTAAATATTTTTTAGAATTATTTTTAATAATATTCTGAAATTTAAAATATGTATTATTTAGAAAGTGGTCTTAAAATTACTTTATTTATTTTGACAGTGATGACAGTCTTATTAGGACCTGGTATCGTCTTGTTTGTTCTACCACCAACTTTATACGATCAATTAAAAGATGTTATATTTCCTACTGTTAAAAACCAGAGTAAGAATTTTTTCTTTGCATTAAAAATTTTGTATGCTTGGGTATCAAAAACAAATTTATGGTATTTCTACTTTCATTATTTTTGGAAGATGCTTCCAGTGGCCAAGATAATGAAAGTGAAACAGATGAATTTCTTCCAAATACCAGTGCTATTGGAGAATTTTCTCTATTGCAAGAAAACATTTTAACAAATGATAATCTCTCAGAAGTTCAATTTGAAGAAGCTATTGCCAAAGAGTTAGGATTAGAATCATTAATTGGTGAAGGTTAGTGCTTTGACAACAGTATAATTTCTTTTCTGTGTCAAAAATAGTAGAGAAATTTTAAAATAATATTGATATGTTTTTATTACTACAAATGTTTTCAAAGCTTTAGCATTATCATAACTAAATTTTAAAATAAAATTCCAAATAATATATTCTTTAACAATATTAATTTCATTGAAAAAAGATGAAAATTAAAAATACAATTTTTGACAATGTAAAGCTATTTTACTTCAGAAATACAATTATTTAAACAATTTTTTGTATAGAGAAAGATAACTTTGGTATAAATTTTTTTTATAAAAAACTGTTGGATAGTCTCCCAATTATATGGGAAAAATTAATTATTCAATGAAAAATATATGAATAAAGCCTGGTATTCACATGCAGAAATGGATGACTAAAACCATACAACACGGAAAGACGGCAGAAACAGTTGTCGTTCTGTCGTCTTTCCATGTTGCATGTATTGGCATGTGGAAGATACCCTACAATTGAAATGTGTGCCATTTGCCAGCTGTAAATATAAACAGTTACTATGGTAGGTAGGCCATGTGCTGGTAGTTGAAAACAGCGTCTACTGGGATTACTTTGTTATAGCAATTAAACTTTCTAAGTTTGCCTACGATCTTATTGCAAATAAAAAAAGCTCAAAAACAAAGAATTTGGATAGAAAAAATATTCTAAATCATTGAAAGTTAGGATTGACATTAATATTAAAATCGGATAGTAATATAGCATATAAATGAAATATATCAGCATATTAGTATATAAATAAAGCTTTTTAGCCTTGCCGACCACCATAGTTTGAATGCTATCATCCCACGTGATCTTTATGATGACATTGCCAAATGGCCTTCCTATTGGTCTAGTTTATACCATTCTGCTTTCCACAACAGCAAAAGTTGAAAATTTTCAACTTCATATTCCATTGGCTTCAACGGTAAAAGTGACGTCATTTTGTCTTTCTGTCAATGGTTTCCATCATCCGTTTCCACATGTGAGTACCAGGCTTAAGAATGTCTTGATCTGATCTTTGACATTCAAGTTTAAATTTTAGCTTCAGAAAACTTTATTAATAGTAATAAATGGAACAACAACAGGTACTAAATTGGATGATAATTTAGGCTGTCTACATAAGCAGTTTCTAATTCAAAAGATTTGTGATTTCTGAATTATAATTTAAGACATCTACAGTGAAACTGCAAATGTCTTTAAAGACATATTTTCAGTTTAGTTATAAAAACTTATTTTTTTTTTCCTTGAAAATTCTATGGTATTAACATAGAGCATGAAGTCAGCATCCCTTCCATCACTGATAATTTGGGTAATTTTCTTCATACATTTAAAGATACATACAAATTTAAGTGCACATGATGTGAGCATTCATGAATATGCAGATTAGATGTCTTTCTTTTCAGCATATATATATGTATGTATGTATGTATGTAGAAGCTTGAGTCACTACAAATGCATACAATTTGTTTCAGTTTTTTGTCAGTGTTCAAAATAAAGCATTCACACACCTGTTCTCAATATTGATTCACATCTGCTGTTGTCTGAATTAGTTCATTTTATTGTTTAAGTAACTGGAAAGCATGGAGTGAAGTAATATTTGAAATTACATAGTATTTTTTGTAAATATCTTTTTATTGTGAGACCTGAAAGATATATATATATATTACTATTCTTTAAACAAAGAAGTAACACATGGAATGAGACTGCTGAACGATTAAATTTGACTACACATAGAAAAGCTAAATCGAACTGTCTTTATGAGGTTTTTCCCTCTTTTACTTTGCTGAATTAATCACTAGAAAAACAGCAGCAGCAGCTATAACTGGCTCCCAGACATTTGCCTGAATGGATGTCTGAGCAAGCCAACATTTGTATTTTGTTTTTAATGTTGTTAATGTTGGTTGGAATTTTTCTTCATAATTGTTCTCTATAATTAATCTATAATTGTTTTATAAAGCAATTTCTTTATAAAACAATTTAAAAACAATATAAGGATAATATCATTGCATGATATAAAAAAATTATTGCACATACAATTAAATTAATTTATCCTTCAGTATATTTTCTGTAAAAAAATAAATTATCTTAAATATTTAAAAATTGTGAACACTTACTTTCAAAAAACTTAATTTTGAGATACTTCTCATATTTCTCAATGATAGATGTCAGACTTTTGTTTAATACCTGGTAATACTGTTTTGATTTTCTCAATGCCGTGTCTGATGTTACTATCTTGGTTGTCAACTCCAATCTTACTGCTCTTTTCTTTTGAAACTATACTATTGTGTTGGGCATCATTTTATTTCATATATATTATGTTTATTGTTATAAATGTTTATTTTTATTATATTTATATATAATATTTGAAGCTAATTATCATTTTATTTTACACTAAGTTTTTGATTATCTTATCAGTTTTTAATATTTTTTCACTTACTTAAAATTTCCTGCAGAATGCTTTATAATCATGATATAAGATCACAATACTATTTTTTCAATATTACAATTAACAATTTAATAAACGATGTTTATGAAAAGCAGAGTTTTGCCTATTGTATCACAAGTCTGCAATCTGTTATTCTAAAATGTATTTGAAGTTCTCTTTTTGTTTTCCTTATATAAGTAAATTATTAAAATTTCCTACATGTATATTTCTTTGTTCAATCATTTACTTTTTGACCAAATGTCTGGCCACAGCTATAATTATTTCTTCTGACATTTTCATCAGAACACACAGTGCTCACATTGCTGCACATTCATACATTTGCATTGCTTGTACAGTGGTACCTCGGTATACGTCTGCTTTAGAATACGTCCTGTTTGGACAAAACAAATTTTGCTCGGTATACGACTTAATTCAATTATACGCGCCATCTACGAACAAGTAGCACTATTGGTGTACTAGATCAGACTAGACATTTGCGGTGCAACGGTTTATAACTTGGTTAAATTTCTTCTGGTTTTAATTTGTATGTAAAATTTTATTATTTTTATGAATCATGAATTGCAAAAAGGCAAATGAAAAGCAACAGAAAACTAAAAAAATGACTAGAATCACAATGGAACTGATAAAAGATTGTTGAGAAATATGAAGGTGGCATGCGTGTTCAAGATTTTAACTGTTGCATACTGTATTCCAAGAATGACGATATCGACAATCGTGAAAAATAAAGACATTATTAAATCTGCTAACGTTGTGAAAGGGGTTAAATTAATTTCTAAACAGAGATCGAAGACATTAGATCATGTTGAGAAATTGCTTTTGCTTTGGATAACTGAAAAACAGTGTGCTGGTGGCATCGTATCAGAAGCAATTATTTGCGAGAAAGCTAGAAAGATACATGCTGATCTCATGAAAAATCAAGCAGGAACTAGCCAGGAAAGTGAGGTGTTTAAAGCCAGCCATTTTTTTTTATGAGAACAGATTAATCATTTTTACATTACTTCTTATGGAAAAGGTTGGTTTGGTATACGTCCTATTCGGTATAAGTCCAAACACCAGGAACGGATTAAGGTCGTATACCGAGGTTCCACTGT